>NC_056523.1:110528306-110648867 GCF_019175285.1 Sceloporus undulatus | reverse complement strand
GTGTAAGAAAAAGAAGTGGTGAGAAAGAATGTCTCAATCTTAAATCTTGTATTTTCTCTAAAGCCAGTATAATAAGTAATAGGGCTTTATCAAAAGAATGTTACTTTTGAGACCAATATTTGAGTGTGTATATAAGATTAGCAAATTTGCTGTGTGAATAAACAAATCAAGAGTATGGTAAGTGCATATACCTCATAGTAGCCCTCTGGACTATCAGACAACCACATAGTAAACAGCTAAACTCAAACAAAGAGTTGCAAAGAAATCTAGGACTATGGAAACAAATGTCAGTTCTACCATTTCCTCTATCTCTTTTAATCCCTTCAATTTTCTTTACATAACCCAGAAGATTGATGGGAAACAAAGGCTGGCACAAATGAAAAGTGTGACTGCATTATGACTTTACGAGAATTAAAGCCACATTACAGAAAAAAATATCTGCATGTGTTAGTAGCACATTTCAATTAGTGACAAAAAGTGACAATGTAACAAAGTTTAAAATACAAAGGTATGTGTGTTTTTGCTTTTTTAAAATGTCCATGGAAAGAGAAGCATCCCCATTTTCTTGAAACTTCTCCTTCCAGCAGCAGGTACAGGGGACATATGAAACCACTCAGTGAGATCCTCTGGGGATTCAGACTATAGTATCATCAATATCTGAAGGACAGAAAATCTTCAAATGAGGAAAGTGAAGTACTGAGTCAGTGCCTTGTTGTGGTAGTGGACTATATGAACACCAATACCATGCGATTCAGTTCAGAAAGAAGAAGAAAAAGAGCCATCTATCTGCAGGGAAACCCCTTGAGCATGGAAGTTGTTCATTTGCTTGTGTTGAGTCTTGATTTTGGTGTTTCACAAATCTCCCTCACATATCCCCCACAACACATCTCCAGGTTGCACATTCAACACAGTACAACACACAAACTAACTCCACCATCCCACAGATATACATATACTTCCACACACTTCCATGCCACCAACCAATGAATATGCCAGCCACAAATGCAAGTGAAATGTCAGAAATACATTCTTCCAGAACATGGCCACACAGACCAAAAAAAAAAAAAAAACCACAGAAAAATATGGATGCCAGCTGTGAAAGCCTTCGACTTCAAATTTATACACTTTGTTGTAACATTTAAGCCTATTTTATCTTTGTGGATCTTAGTAATGAGGTGATTGAATTGTTTTTCTAACTTTTGTAAAATAAGTTTTTAGCTTAACTTTTATTTTTATTTCAAATTTTGTAAAGTGCTTTGAATCTCATGCCATTAGAAAGGCAGGGTATAGAAAGAATAAATGAATAATTTTTTTAAAAAAATTCAACAATACTGTTCTTATACAATGAGGTGAGCATATATGAGCAACCTCAATTCTGCAGTTGTCCCGATGGTCCAGTATAAAAGAGACTTAAGTCCTGCAAAGTGAAGTTTTTGCTGCAATGTACTTCACTGTAGATGAGCTACATCTGTTTGATCTTGGTAGACAGGTAAACACTGAGTCTGGAACAGGCCAAGCAGAGTGTCTTTTCTAGCCTGAACTGCTTGCTCTGTAAATGTATATTGGGTTTATTTAGTGTCTCTACTGTGCTATGATTACAGCATAACAACATGGAGATTTATCTGAAGATGCCAGCCACAGATGCTGGCGAAACGTTAGGAAAAAACTCTTGTAGAACATGGCCACATAGCCCCCCCAAAAAACCCACAAAAAACTATGGATGCCAGCCATGAAAGCCATCAACCTCACAACGTGGGAGATGATTACTCATGGGATGGAAGAATAACCAAGGCAACATCTGGAGTGCAGTTCCAATGCCTATAGTTCCTGGATAAAGAGGCTGTCGTAAGGAACATTGGCAAAGAGTTTTGAATGCCCCCTATATTTTTAAGTGCCCAAAGATAATGTCTTGGATTAAAACTGAGTCAAAGTAGAATTAGGAATATGTCTATTGGAAGAAACATCCATATTTATAAATATTATTTCAAAGAGTAAATTAAACAGGTACAAGAAGCCTTGGATATGCATGCTCATGAATCATACTAGGCACTGCAGGATGGTATATGCATCTTAAAAGGTACTTCCAGTATTTGCATGGATACGGCAGATTATACAGGAAATTCTGGAAAACCTATGTGCCTCAGCAACTAGAGGAAAATTTGTATGTATTAATGACATACCAGATCTTTCATGTGGATGGAAATATATCAGATATTCCAAATTACAATAAAGAATAATATTGGGAGTGGGATGATTCTCTACTAAAAACCAGGACAAAATGTAGGACAAAATTTAGCCCCAAATGTAGGACATTTAAGAAAAATGGAGGACCTTAAATGTCCTACATTTTGGGCTAAATTTTATCCTACATTTGTCCTATATTTTGGTCTAAATTTTGTCCTGCATTTTGTCCCGGTTTTTAGTAGAGAATTATGGCAACCCTAGATGAACAAGGATATCCCATTAAAATATACCCTTACAATGATGCTATAGTGCTACTTGAGGACCCTCAACAAATACTTATACCAGACAACTAACATGGTGAAACAGAGGTTTAAAAACTTCAACATACAGAAGTGCCAGCTAGTTTTTTTCCATGTCAAGTGAATTTTAATGGAGCCATCCAAAGCATTGAACTCATTTTGGAGATTGGGTTAAGTACCATGGATAGCTTCTTTAATATTTGACTGAAGCTCAGGACTATCCCATTGACATGGAAACCAACAGCCATCACTGATATACATAAGACTATGATGTAAAATAGTGACTACTCTAGAGGCTATTGTAGATGAAATATACTAATTGATAGATCTATTCTACCACACCCACAATATCAAAACAGTTCATGGTCAAGCTCATGCAGAATATAAACAAACAATTGAGATAATTTTAATAAGATAATTACTAACCTATAGCACAGGCCAGAAACCTGTGCCTGCCTAAATGTTCCTGGATGACAATTGCCAGCATCCCTGACTTCTGGCATGCTGACAAGTGGCATGGCAGTTGGAGGTTGACATCTAAAAGGCGATTCCTTCCCCATTGTCTTGATTTTGGTGACAGACGTATGCACATTGCTATAGCAGATGCTTTGTACTTCTTCTAATACAGACCAAGCCAACAGAAGAGGTGGACACAACTGCCAATGTAAAGCTTTAATTTCAATAAGAGGAAAGAACATTTTTATCATTTGAAGGATGCACAAGCAGCTTTTTTTTTTTTTTTTGTAATTTCTAGGATGTAAATGGGTTGTATGTGGCAGGGAAGATTTAGAGGTTCTGTGCTAAGGATCCAAGCTGTATAATCCATTTATTCTAATCTTCTGTGGGATCCATTCATTTATATATAATGTACCAATATTAATGTATAATACTTCAGAAGAAAAGGAAAATGGATAATCTTATTATAATGACACAAAATCCTTCATCAGACACAATGAAGGCTTTTTTGGAAAAAATCAAGGGACGTGCTCCAGATTTAAAGTGAATTGTGGCTTAATAAAACTACTAACTAAGAAATATGGCTTCAGAAGAGGCCAGAAGAGGACAATAAACAAACTGGAAAAAAGAGGATTAAATACAGTGCACCCGCGCCATATGCAGCTTTCAGATTACGCTGAAGTTGCAGCCAGGAGGAAACAACGGCGCTAAGCCACGCCACATGCACAAGTCCCATTGTTTTTAATGGGGCTCGAGCATACGCAGTTTTCCCTTACGCAGGGGGTCCAGAACGGATCCCCGCGTAAGGGAAGGGCCCAACAGTTTATTATTTCAAAGCAACTATGAAAAAGTCTGGAAAGAAATGAAAATGCACCTAGAAAAATGGGGAAATTTGGGGGATAAATTGCAGTAATAAGAGCAAATGTTTTGCCAAGGCTTTTATTCCTCTTTCAAATGATCTCTCTTATAAGCAACGGAATACCTTTTGTGTAGTGGTATAAAGAGATCTCTAGATTTGTCTGTCAGGTAAAACAAAAACAAAAACACCCCAAACATAACTTAAAACACTCTATGATGATAATGAAAGAGATGGGTGCATGTGTTAATTTCACAATAAAACATTTATTCATCCAAAATCTGAAGTTCGTGCACATTAGTACTGATATGCACGGCTGAAATTGGTCTTCAGGGCCCAAAACACACAAGCCAAATAAAGCACTTTTGGGGCACTTTGGGGGCATAGCATTCAAACGATGTGCACCCCCAAACCATCTGGGAGTTGCTCTGAGGCTGTCTAAGGCAGCCCAAAAAGGAGCAGCAGAAAGCTGCTCCTGTTGGTGGCCCATTCAGGACCGTGGCAGCTGCCAGCTTCAGGACCATGGTGTCAAGTCGCTGTGGTTCTGGAGTAGTTTTGATCTGTCTGCTTCACCCCTAAATTACCCAGCCTCTTGAAAAGAATCCTTGAGCTAAGCTAGTCCCTGAACTTTTAGCAACACTCATAGTTGGTGGGGACCCCCAGCCCCCCACATTTTTGGGTAACATCGGCATGTTTATTATTATTTTTTTATGATAAAGTTAAGGCACATGCTGAATTTAAAAATCATTGTATTAGAAAGGCTCTGACAGACTTTTTCCTAAGATAATATTAGCCACCTCACTACAGGAAACATGTTTTAGGCAAAAATGCATTAAAAAATTGGAGATGGTTGCTCTATCATGATCTTTTTGTACTTTGAGAAAGATAACTGGAAGTATAATCAAGAGAGATAATTCTTAAGAAAGGCAAATGTCTTAACTGGTTTGCTTAAGTGTGCAACTTAGAGACAGATTTAATTAAGACATGAAAAATGCAACCATAGAGGTTAGAGCAAATGAGTTCTATATAGAGTTGTGTAAAGACGATGACCATGTAATTACAAAAGTACATAAATAACTTCTGAAACCAGAGCAGAAGATGAGCCTGTAAAAGAGTATATGATAAGATTTGCCGAAAATTTTGGGCTTGGATATGTGGCAGGAAATGTGGTCCAAAGATATAAAATTTATTTTGTAAATTTTGTTTTTAAAAGAAAATGTGTATAAGATGATGTATGGATTGTATCTAACCCCAAATAAGTTGTCAAAAATGACCTAGAATGTTGCAAACCAATGTTGGGGATGTAATGTTTATCAGAAATGTTTTTGTTCAGCATTATGGAATAAAGAACTGGATATATGCTTCATTCTTCTTCTTCTTCTTCTTCTTCTCTTTTTTCCCTTTTGTTTCTTTATCTTTGTATATTATTTTGATGGTAAATTAAACTGCTCATATTAAAAACTAATCAAAAGTAATCAAAAAAAGAAGAGGAAAGGAAAACAGTGGGAAGTTCTTATTATCACAAAAAATGAAGAATGATACATACACACAAAATTATATGCCTTCAAGTTACTTGTCAATTTATGGTAATCCTATGAATTTTATAAGGCTTTCTTAGGCAAAGAATACTCAAGGGTGGTTTGCTATTGCCTTCATCTGAAATATAGACCATAGCATGTGGTATTCCTTGGCAGTCTCCCATCTGAGTACCAACTAAGGCTGACCCTGCTTAACTTCCAAGATCTGATGGTATCTAGAGCTTTTATATTCACATTTAAATTATTTTAAATTAAAGCTGCAATATTTACTCTTCTAATCAGCTAAATCTATCAATTAAAAGCCTTTTGATCAAAGGCAACACCAATTCACTGAGCAGCAGATTTTATCATTTTTAAAAAGAATATTCTGTACAAGAGCCTGCAAAAACTTGAATGACAGGCATCTTAGAAGAGGCGTCCCCCCTTGTCTTTCAAACATGGTAAGAGAGAGAGAGAGATGCTGTGAGACGCGACATCTAAAACCAAAGCAATTATGTCTTTTTTCATAGTAATATTGTTCCATTTGTATGCTATTCTATGCAGTTCTAATTGGTAACATCAACCAAAACTCACGAAGAGCAAAGTAAGAGTTCTGTAACTAGGTGACAGAGCTGTGCCTTAAATATTCTTCATTTGAAGCCATTTATCTGTCAAAAAATACATAATCACAGTATTCTATCACAGAAACACGTGTGGGCAGAGAAGAGGCTACAACAACCACAAGCTTATCCAGTGAAGCATTAAGTGTGCTTTAGCCTGCTCAACTTAATAGGCTTAAGCACACTCCATTATGTCAGATGGTGGATTGCAGCTTCTAGTCACATATCATAGCATGCTATATCTCACTAATCTTTACTGGCTAAAACCTGGTAAGTGTCCCAGAGAAACCAGATAAATTAGACATGGGATTACTTTGTGCATCTTCCATCTTGTCTAGTCACAGAACATGCTGTGCTGCTATTGATTTAATCCTGATCATTTCGAAACAACCTGGGGGTGGGGGACAAAGGAATGAAGAAAGTTCATGTAAATGACATTTTATATTACATGTATATAAAAATACAGGCAGAAGGCCAGGCATCTCCCTTTTCTTAGAGAACAGAAAGGTAGAGAATCTTATTTCACTCCTCATGAATCAATGTTCTGCTTATTTTTTACTGGATTCTACTTAGCCATTGTTTGAACTTCAAAACCTAAATCTGAACAGGGGGTGCATTAAAATCACTGGGGAATGGGAGTTGAGTTTCCTTCACTAACTCTGACACCAATTTGTTGAGAGACTACGGTATACCCTAATTCAGTTTTTAGTGTCTATTGAGGAGTTACACCTTCCTCAGGGGACAAGTGCAGAGGAGCAGCAGTGCAATGTTGGATGACAGAAAATGCCAGAGATGTTATTCAGCCTGTCCTAAACTCTCTGAACTACCTTGATGTCCTCAGGTATGCTGGAGCACATAGGCTGCATCTGTACTGTAAAATTAATGCAATTTGACAGGGCTTTAACTGCCATGGCTCCGTCCCATGGAACCCTGGGATCTGTAGTTTATTGTAGCACCAGAGCTCTCTGACAAAGACTATCTCACAAAACAACTGATCTTGAGCCATGGCAGTTAAAGCAGCATCAAATTCTATTATTTCTGCAGTACAGATGCAACCCCAGTCTCATTGCAGTGTTAAAGTAAGCTTTAACTGTTATTGTTGTC
This sequence comes from Sceloporus undulatus, assembly GCF_019175285.1. Classification (NCBI taxonomy): domain Eukaryota; kingdom Metazoa; phylum Chordata; class Lepidosauria; order Squamata; family Phrynosomatidae; genus Sceloporus; species Sceloporus undulatus. Next base: position 110,641,831 of record NC_056523.1, on the reverse strand, counting down.
AACTTATGTATAGGGCACCCCTTACGTATATGTGGTGGGGTTCATCATTTGGCTCAGGTAGCACAATGTCTTGGACTCTCTTTGTTGATCCATGAAATAAACAGATTCTTTGACAAAATAAGAAAAATTATAACAATTTATGGAATTCCTAAGGAATTACTTCTGTTAGAACCAAATGGATAGTTCTCTTGTTGTTGCCAGGGTGGGGAATCGTTTTTCAAACAGCTTTGTTGACAATCTCCCTGTAAAGTTCATAGTATAAATCTTTGTCTCCTATTCTATTAGAACTGGAATGATAATTTGTTATGAAATTTGGAAAACTGTTTAATATAGCCACAGAGGAGTTTTTTTAAAAGACCCAAAATATCGTCAAGTTGCAAAGTTGTGGCGCCAAAATGATGCAAAGGCTGGAGCTTGGGATTTAGATATAGAACACCCAAATATAAATGGCGTCTACTTGGCTACCAAGTTTACTTGGCAAATCACAGAGCTGGTTTCAATGAAGCATTCCCTGGCTTTCTAAACCATAGAATGAGCCAGAATGAGTGTCAGGCCCATACAACCCTCCCTTCTTCATGCCTCAGCTTTAGCACCATGATCCCAATTTGTATAAACCAGAGTTCCCTGCTATGTCTGAAAATGGAAAACTCTGGTTTTCATGTCAGCTTATGAACTGGGATCTTAAAGCAGAACCAGATGCATTTTGGATGAGCTATGAAAGATCTTCTAAAGGGAACACATCATCTCATTTCAATTTGAGACAAATGCAATGAGGCTGGCATGCCCTAGGCTCCCCAGTATCAGTTCTGAGGACATAGTTCCAGCTGTTAGCAGAGAATGACAGCAGCTGCCTTCTATCAGAGTCACAGTGCTGTTAATATAGCCTGTCACTGCTGGGTTTGAAATGGGCTTTTGTTTTACTGCAGCCTTCCAGGAGCCTGCAAAATGGTGCCAAAAGAGATTCATTTAATGTCAAAGCAGCAAGCATGTTCTGTCTCAAATTATGAGAGCTGGAAGGATTGGCACTTAACAGCCTCTGAACCACATTTTAATGGCCTGCTGCTGAGGCAGTTATTCACATGTCCTGCCTCCATCAAGAACCTTGTCAGACAGCCTCAGCCCAATTCTATAAGTATGGCTGCATAGGTATGCAAGCTTCCAATATCAAATAAATTTTATAGACAAGGAGATCTTTCAGCTTCGTACAGTTTGGAACAAGTTTCAATAATCCAGATGGCTTTTGACCATAATTTTTTGAAATCAAAATTTTCCTAGATGAGGGACAGATAAATCCAGAATTTTCTGCTCATTGTTTGTGTCAAAGGTCAGAGAAGTCCATCTCTGAAATATCTGGCCATTTGTTTTGATTTTCCTTATTCTAAAAAGATGGAAGGGATCCAATCCACTTAAGAATTTTATCATCATATTCTTGTTCTATCTACTTCAGTATATTCTTAGAATATACAGTAAAGCTTCCATAATTGTTGTTGTGTGCTTTTAAGTTGTTTCTGACTTATGGCGACCCTAAGGTGAGCCTGTCACAAGGATTTCTTGGCAAGATTTTTCATAGAAGTTTGCCATTGCCTTCCCCTGAAGCTGAGAGACAAATGTTGAGTTGAGCAAGATCACCCAGTGGGTTTCCATGTCTGGGTGAGGATTTGAACCCAGGTCTCTAGAGTCACAGTCCAATGCTCAGACCACTATAGCATGCTGGCTCTCTAGCTATAATATTGGTAATTAAGGCGGGTTATAGACCACTGCTTTGAGGCGGTCTGCCGCCGCCGCCGCTTGGTCCGCGCGGGAGCCGCAGCAGCCACACCGCGCGGCTTCCGCGTGGAGCAAAAAAGAAGCTCCAAAATGGAGCTTCTTTCCGCGGCGCACTGATGACGTCGCGAAGCGCCAAGGGCGTCAATATGGCGCCGGCCATGTAGAAGGGCCGGCGCCATATTGTATGGACAGAGTCCGTACTAGGGACAGGGGCGTCTAGAAGAGACGCCCCTTTTTTAAAATGGGACGTCCTCCGGACGTCTCAACTGGCGGTGTGTAACCCGCCTAAATCTTCCCTAGTGTGATACTTGAGAACTGACAACCGAAAAAAGAATGCATTTCATATGTGCTCAGGTTATTAGGGCCAAATAAACATTATGCCACAGTAATTCCCATAATATAATATATACAAGATGGTTGTTTTCCCCTACCAATACAAGCTCATGAGAGATTGATGTGCAGTGAGAAACAGCAGGAGGATGATCTTCTCTCCTATTTAAAGCTTCCCTCCAAAACTCTACCCCTCACAAGTGCTCCACCCCGATACACACAGGATTCCAGATCCATTTATGCGCAGAGACGCACACGCTAACAAAAATAACGTATCCAGAAGGACCATGGCCCTTCTCCTTTACACCTCAAATACACCACTAGAGGGCAGTAAAAAAACCTGCTCCTTTTGGGGGCTCCAAATGTCAAGCCAGGGATGTGAGTACAGGTTTAGTCTCCCTTATATGGAATTCTGAAATCCGAAATACTCCAAAATCCAAAACTGTTTTCATGGGTGGCTGAGATAGTGACAGTTTTGATTTCGGATGCTCAAAATTAATTGTATAAAATTCAATTGATAATATGTATACTATTTTGATAAGGAAATTACTGGATAATTGGATTAATTCGAAAGGAAATAGAGAATATAAACATAAGCTAAAATAATGGAAAGGAAGAAAACTTAAGGTGTAAACAAAACCAGAAGGATGGGGAGATGAAGTCATTTGTATATATATTAGTACTTATCTATGTTTCTTAGGTTTTATTTTATTGTCTTCTACATGTGGTATATGTGTATATATGTATGTGTATATGTTTTGTAGTATATGTATCAATAAATATATTGTTTTTTTAAAAATGTATAAAATTGTCCTCAGGCTATGTGGGTAAGGTATATATGAAACATAAATAAAATTTTCGGTTAGATTTGGGTCCTGTCACTAAAATATCTCATTATATACATATATGCAAACAAAGGTATTCCAAAATCCAATAAACACTTTTGGTTCCAAGCACTTCAGATATGGGAAATTCAACCTGTACAGAATTCTGTGCAGTGAGAAAACAAGGCCCCATCCCACTCCATCTTAGAAGCTACTGAGAAGATATGGTCTTTGCACTTCCCAGTCACTCAAGAGTATCTGGAAATTGCAGAGCCAAGACAAGACACTTCTCTGCTTCCAATTCAGAACTGAAAGTGGGTTTTGACTTTGCAACAATTGGACAATCTGCATTCCCAACAAATCCTAAGCTTCCTCTGAACATTGCCAAAGAGTGAACGTTCTTCATTCATTTTAAAAGGAAACAGAACATATACACAAAACAAACTCACTGAGTGTACAGTTGCAGTTCAGTATGCAGCTCAGGTGGATAGAGCTGTTTTTGTGTTTATTATTTTATTCCTATTTACATATATCAGGCAAAGTTAATTAATCTCTTTCCGTTCCCATCAGCTCAACATAAGCATATAAATTATATAATGCAGACATATACACACACAGTCTCTTATTCAGTTCTCATTCATTCCTAATCATATGACAAGAAAGATCAAAATATCAACCACATTACATTGTTTCTGTTCCATCTATCATAGAAGCTTTCACAATATGTTTCTATATTTTACACAATCATTTTTAATGAAATGACAATGAAATGATAATATATGTTGCCAGTTATATGCAATGTACAACCAACACCCAAGTCAGTGAACTGATAATACAGTATGCCTTTTAGCAGCCACATAATTGCAATATGACCAGAAAATTGTGGACAATATTCCTAAATCTGAATATCTACAGACTATTGTGAAATACCACTGTATGCCAGCTTGGACTGTCTTTACTTAAAGTTTGTCTAAATAGGTTCACTTGAGGAGGAGGAAGTGAATAAATTCAGAGACTCCTTATCCACATTGGTAATGGCTGATGCAGTATCATGATCACGTTTAGGACTATTTCTTACCCTGTGGATGGCTGCAATTTCCATGCTTCACCTCATCCCTCAACGACATTGATTCGCAAGAATCTGTGCATTCTCCTGGGCTACTGAGACATTCAACATGCTTTTCCATCTTAGTACCAAAGCTGTTCATTCTAGTATTAGATATGCAGAGTGCTGTGGCAATGCTTCTCTCTCAAACCACCAGAATACTGCCTTCTCTCTCCACATTCTAATCCAGCAATGTACTTGGTGAATTACAAATGAGAGGTGCTGGAGTTCCCCTTAAGGAAACTGAATCCAAGAGTAAGAGCTGTTTCAAATTACCAGGCTAAAGGGACTCATCTACCATATGGGGTACTCAGAGGATCCATTACAGCTGCACCAAGAGACCATGTATTCATTACTCAGTTTCAACAGGTATAATGAGTATAGACAGAATATTACACCAAGAGATCATGGTTAATAATGCAGCCATCCATAGAGTAACGCCAACTGAAACACCTCAGTAGCGCATTTCACTTTCTATCCCATAATCCTATTGGAGAAATTATTGACAATTGGACTAACAAAGTAGCGGCTCTTAAGAAGAAGCAAGCATTCTCCTCATACAACCTGGAATGCAACAAATTTAAATGAATTTCTGGAATTCTGGACCATGCCAACCACTACCATGTCAGGATGCACAGGGAAGCCACTGAAATCCACAAACACCTGGGCAATTTCACAGGAAAGAGGAAACCCTTAAAGTAAACAAGGTTTGGCTACCAGTCCTGAAAAACAGCAAGATAAAGACTCAACAAATACAAATGAGAAATCTCCCAGCAGACAATGAGCACTATCAAGCAGACACTAATCCTCTTTTGCAGACCCTCCCACCCTGAGGTCTGCCATTAGCAACAGAACAATACACATGCAAATCACTCCTGCCTTTCCAGGTCACACAATATATATACCCAAGTGTTTTCCAGGCAAGCATTCTCTAAAGATGTCAGCCACAGATGCTGGCGAAACGTCAGGAAGAAACTCTGCTAGAACATGGCCACATAGCCCAAAAAACCCACAAAAAACTTTAAATGAGACTGTATATGTTAGGTCTGTTCATGTCAGTTCTGCAACAAGCCTGTATCCAGGAGCTTTCCCAGAGTCTTTCCATGAGTGGGGAAAGTGAACACAAGAAACAGTTGAGTCTTTCTCCCTAGCTACTGCTTTCCTGCTCCTTTGAGAAATACAGTCTCAAAAAAAGGATTTTCCTTTTCAAAAAGAGCTGTCAAAGTGCAGTTATGTAACTATTAAATGTATCATGCCATGATACACATGGCTTAGTGTGCCACATCAGGTCCTGAAATTAACAGTGTTAAAACTTGTGGTCTCTTTCAATTCTATGATTCTATAAAACCAATATAAGTGGGCAGGGGAACTCTGCATGGAAGAACCGCTTCAATGCTTTCCAGACCTTGCTGAGGGGCAGCTTAGTTTATAAAGGATCTTTTACCTCCCCACAATGCTACTTTCTCTGTCAGCCCCTATATCTGTTACTCTTTCACCTACACCAATGATAAGAGCACCAACAAAAAAATGAGCATTTCTCGCTGCCAAGAAGAGGCAGAAGCTCTCTGTTAGTCAGCTCCCTACAGAGATGTGAACACACAATAACAGGCCCCACATGACAAAGAGTAATTGGTGAATTTATTACATTACTACTAATAAGTGAGCCTCATGAGCTACTGCCATCCACACTGTACTTATTGACATAACAAATAGAAAGTTATCACCTTCTAAGAAGATCTCAGGAAAGATGAGATACTCAACATCTCTACTGCATATCTCCAGAACTAGACTTTACATCTAGTTGAGGTCATCAGGAATGTTGGCAAATCTGACAGATTTTTCTCTAGAAGAGCTAAAAATTGGAACTAGAAGCTGTATGCCCAACAATTTACAAAGCATTTGTTTGTTTTGCTTGGTCTTATTGATAAAAAGTAAAAGTAAAGGCAGTCCCTTGACATGAATGCTTAGTCATTGGTCTTACTGGTACTACCTTCAAGTGTGACTTCCATAGGCTAATGGGGAGAAAGGAAGAGCATAAATAAATCTTTCATATCAAATTAAATAATCAAGCAGAGCAAACAATTATTAAGGACCACAACAAGAAAGGAGTAGATTTGCTATATTTTAATCCAAGAATCCTTAGAAGATTATACCATGAAGTGGTCACTCCTGCTGCTGCTACAAACCTACAAATGGAAGATCTATAAGAATTCATCTTTGGTAACAAGAACATTGAAATAGTCAAAAGGTTTCTAACTTCAGATCGAATATTGAACATTATGAAGACTTCAGTCAAGAAATTGAAAGAAGACTAACACTGGGAAGGGCAGCCATGAAAGAGCTGGAAAAGATCCTGAAGTGCAAAGATATAACTCTGAACACTAAGGTGAGGATAGTCCAAGCCATTATATTTCCCATCACCATGTACAGATATGAGAGCTGGACAGAGAGAAAAACATATAAAAAGAAAATCAACTCATTTGAGATGTGCTGGGAAAGAGTGCTAAGAATACCATAGGCAATCAAAAAATCAAACAAATGGGTCCTAGAACAGATCAAGCCTGTACTCTCCCTGGGAGCTAGGATGACTAAATTGAGATGTGGTCATACTTTGGCCACATCATGTGAAGGCATGAATTATTAGAAAAGACAATGATGATGGGAAGGGTAGATGGCCAAAGAAAGGAAGGAAGACCACATGCCAGATGGTTAGACTCCATCAGGGAAACCACAGACCTGCAGGAACCTAAGCAAAACAGTTGAAAACAGGGGATCTTAAAGACCAGCTCTTTGAATTGTAACCAAAAACAAACCAGTGAAGCTGTTTTAACAAGGGATTTATATGCTCTCTATAACTGGCCCAAGTCATCATTATGGCAGCAGCATTCTGGACCCACTGAAGTTTCTGAACAGTTTCCAAAGGCAGCCCCACATAGGCTACATTACAGTAGTCCAAATAGGATGTAATCAAGGCATGTATCATCATAGCCAGATCTGACATCTCAAGGAATGGGTACAGTTGGTTCACTAGTTTTAATTGTGCAAATGTACTCCTAGCCACTGCTGAAACCTGGGCATCCAGGCTCAGAGCTGAGTCCAGAGGAACACTCAAGCTGTCAGCCTGAGATTTCAGGGGGAGTGTAACCCCATCCAGCATAGGTAAAGTCCCTATTCCCTGATGTGCTTTTTTTGTCTGACCAGAAGCACCTCTGCCTTGTCTGGATTAACCTTCAATTTGTTTGCCCTCATCTAGTCCATTATGATAGCAGGCATTATCAGTACAGAGGCAGCTTCCTCAGAATCAGAAAAAAAGGAAAGAGATTTGCTGTGTGTCTTCAGCATATTGATGACACTGAACCTTTAAATTCCAGATGACCTCTCCCAGAAGTTTCATGTAGGTTTTAAATAGCTTGAGTAATAAAACATAACCTATAGCCCAATGTCCAGGACATCAAACAGGAATCCCCCAGGCATCACCTTCTGAGTTCACCTTTCCAAGAAAGATCAGAATCACATCATAACAGTACCCCCAACTCCAATCTCAGAGAGGTGGCTCAGAAGGATATCATGGTCAATGGTATCAAAAGCCACTAAGAGGTCCTGCAAAAGGGACCTCCCAACTTAGGTCATCTACCAAGGCAACCAAAGCTGTCTCCCTCCCATAACCAGGTCTGAAGCCAGATTGAAATGCATCTCATTTGAAAGTTTAGCATAGCTAAGATTCCTAGATCCTGTTCACATGTACTATTGTCAAACTAGGTGTCAATCACCATATGCATTTGCATTTTATTTTTCTTGCCTAAGTATAGTACCTTACATTTATCCCTGCTGATATTCATGATATTAGTTTTGGTTTAGCTTTCCACTCTGTTAGGGTCATACTGAATTCTTTTGTCTGTACTCTGGAGTGCTGGCTATTCCCCTTAATTCAGTGTCATCTGCAAATTTGATAAGCATGCCCCCATTGCATCATTAAAGTCATTTAGAAGGATGCTGAACAATACCAGGTCCAAGCCAGAACCCTGTGGCACCCTACTAGTCACTTCCCTCTGAGATGAAAGGGAAGCATGGGTAATCACTATTGGGGTTCAGTTGGTCAACCTATTACTAGTCTTGCACCAACCATGTTCATGACCCAGTTCCTCTCAAAACTCGATTCCTCTCAACAGTAGCCCTGCCTCTTAGATCAGGCAGTCAGGAAGGCTGCATAGCCACAGAAAAACAAGTTTGCAAACAACTCAGCCAAACAACCAGACTTAACCTCTGTCTCTTAAATCAACCATTTTCTTCTCCCCGTTCACCAGAAGAAATTACCACGGTATTGTGCATTACTAGTAGAGAAGAAATACACAGGTAAGAAAAGACTGGGGGAGGGCTCCGCAGACCAGGGAGCACATGATACTGAGTATACAATCTAAAACAGTGGTTCTCATCCTTTGGCCCTCCATATTGTATTGGACTTCAGTTCCAAACATCACTCTCCATTGGCCATGCTGGGCTGGGGGTCTGGAAATAGAAATTATAAAACATCTGGATGATGAAAGGCTTGGAACCACTTATCAGGATCTAAGAGATTTGTAGAGTTCTTCCTATAACAGTTGCACAGAAGATGAATTTTGTCAGCTGTGGCTTCTACTACAGTGTTGTGATCTAGTAACTGATGGGAGGGAGCAATGTGAACTAAGAACAAGGAGAACCATGGAAACTGGATTTCACATACTGATTCAAGTAACCAGCTGGTTTCTTGGCTACATACTATTTACTTCATTCTATAGGGAGTTTTTTAATCAATGTACCTGAACAGCAGCTCTATACAGCAATGTACACATCAAATCCAGAAATGACATCAAAGCAATAAAAGGCCTACCTTCTATTTATTTCTTCCACTTATGCCTAAAATGTCTGCATTTCAGCAAATGAAACACACACAAATAAAGGCTGCTCATTCAGATTCACTGAGGGTATGAAACTGCAACCCCATAAAATAGCAAAGGCTTCTATGAAGCAAATTTTGTGTTATAGTACTCTGCTGTGAATCTTGCTAGACTACATAGATTAATATAAACCCCTGCAAGCTCCTGTGCCTTCAAATTTGCCTTATTTTATTTCAAGTCAGTAGTGTTAGCATCAGCAAAGTTGCTGCAAGTGCCATTAGGGCTAGGGACTCACTGACACCACTTGTCCTTGGTATTACTGCAGATAGAGAAAGGAACTCAAACTGATAAGGCAAATGTACAGAGGCTCCATATCATCACCTTCTTGGAGATACTAGGAGATTTTCAGGTGATGGTATGTAACACTTAGCCTCTAATCGTCACCCTGATCTTAATGGGACCACTGTATTCCCTCCTGTTGTTCTTCTTAGCACCTTCCACTCATGGCCCTCTCAAAGCATTAAACAATTAAATTCTGAGAAGGACTCATTGGCTAGATAAGCCCTATTACTGTATTTTCCATTCTCAGAGTAGATGAAGTGCCATAGACAGGCTAAGGGTGATATTCTAGGACAGTTAAGCAATGAAAGCACCACCATTGTCTACAATGATATATCTCAAGCAAAGTATGTACTCTAAATCCATCACATTAGAAATGTATTTGCTGGAAATGTCCACTTGTCTGATAAATAGGAGTTGACGAACAAATCTCAGGATATATGAAAAGACACACCATTCATTCTGAAAGAATGTGGTGGTGACTGAAAATGTGCAGAATTCACTTTTAATTAATTTCCAATATATTCAGGGTCACAGATACAAAAATGACTGTGAAGATCAGGAATTGTCTGAGGAATTGTTCAGTCCTTTGGGGTGTGCGTGTGTTCAGATGAGTGAGATGAGAAATCTCAAGACACAAACTGGCAATGACTATTCACACTTCCAAAATGTGCATTCAGAACATCAGTGCAACATTCATATTTATTACATAAAGAGTTGGAGTCAATGGCCTGTTACAGACAGCCAAAATAAAGCTGCTTCGAGTCACAGTGGAGGTATGGTGTTTCAATGATGCATGTGTCCTAAGAGTCCAGAAGCCTCACCAAAGCCATGATCCAGTCTGGAATATGGCTTTGGTGCAACTTCTGGACTCTTAGGACGCATGCATCATTGAAACACCATACCTCCACTGTGACTTGAAGCAGCTTTATTTTGGCTGTCTGTAACAGGCCAATCTTTTCTCCTAAAAAATTAAACTCTTGAGAAAATATTTTACCATAACCAGGATTACAATTTTATAAAACCACCAGGGGACTCAGATAAAGTTGTTTGGCTGCACAAGTTAGTCATTCCAGGAATACATTCTCATTACCTCGTGTGAGGTTTTGTGAGGGTTTTAAGATTATTTTAAGATTGCATTAGTGTAAGCAGTAACTGTAAAAGTATTAAGTTTGTAAAAATTATTTGGCAGTTACCACCGTGAGGTGATAGGCTATTAATTTAATTATGATTTGACTGTTATAAGTTGTCTTGAGTCCTGAACTGGGGGAAAACTAAATATAAATCAACAGAAGTGGAGGAGGAGGAGGAGCAGAAGGTAACCACCCATGGCAGAAGCCACAGTAGGTTTACAAAATATACCTTATATTGAGGCTATCCATTTCTAATACCCTATCTGGATAAAAAAGAAAATTGTGTATAAGTTCTTGGTTCCATTTAGACATAAGACCTAGCTAACTTGGAGGCTGTTAGTTTTCTCTGCTCCCACTAAACTAGTGCACAATATTCCCTCCTCAAGAGATTTATATCAGATAAAGAGGAATGCATTGTAGCTGTTTTGCTTGTGTTTTTTTATTATATTAGAAAGTAGCAGGGAGAAAATACCTTTTATGGAAATGATTTGCCTGGTAAAAATCCACTAAAGAATGAATATCCATTACCCCGAGACAAAATGCTGGCAAACAAAGATGACCTCTGCATTTTCAGAACACATTTTCATATGTTGGGGGGAAGGGGAGAGATGGCCTTTCAAAAGGATGATCTCAGACTAATTTTGAAAGTGGGAAATGCAGCTCTAAAATTCCTTGTTTGAGAAAGAGTACCGCTGCAATTAAATTTGCTCTGGTCAACAAAGAGAATGAGGGGAGAGCTTGCTCAGCAGCAGCTTACTTTGTTGTGAAATGCACTGATTACTAAGGTGGCTGAAGGCTTTCATGTCAGGGATGAACTGAATCAATCTTTCAAAGGCCGCTTGAGCTGCTGAAATTATTTTGAGTATTTGGGTCTATGGTTCAGCACCTTGGAGGGGCCCAATAAAGTTTTGAATAAAATTCAGAGCAAACTCTCTGCATCCCTGACAAGAAGACATCAAAAACTCCTATATGAATAAAATAAGGAGAGACCCAAAGAAGTTAAGGGAGTCACACAGAGGTAGAAGCTTCTCTAAGGAGTTGTCTACACAAGCAAAAGAAACCTGTATTCACTTCATTTTCAATTCTTCAGGAATGCACAATATACACCCTCTGCTGCAGTGAAGTCACTTTTTTAAAAGCATTAATATGAATTTTACAAACTCAGTTTTTATTCTGCAGTTTTAGGAAAACCCAGATTTTTTGCACCTGTGCCAAGATCAGGGTGGAATTGGGATGGATGGGCTAGCTGGAAGGCAAAACTAGTCTGGCAAGCTTGGTGTGTTTTGCCTATATTTTTTATGTTCAGGGTATAGCAACCAAAGGCTAGCAGAGCTTCTGAAATGGAGGGGTTTTAGTATTTTATAAACCAGCATAGTGTTGTAGTGGTTTGAGCATTGGACTCCAACTCTGGAGACCAGAGTTCAATTCCTGGTTCCACCATAAAACCTACTGGGTGACTTTGGGCAAGTCACACTCTTTCAGGCTCAGAGGAACAAAGCTTGCCAAGAAAACCCCATAGCCTTATGTTGCCATAAGTTGGAAACAACTTGAAGGCACACAGCAATAGCAAGGACAAACTGTTTTACCTGCAGTCATCCCTCCATATTTGCAAGGTTTGAGATGTCTGGTTGTATGTTCACTCCTTCACTTGTTTGCTCATTCATCCATTTGCTCACTGTGTGTGTGTGGGGGGGGGGGGGGGGATGAGGATTAGGGGTAGCTCAATCTACCATTAGCTCCACTCACTAAGTTACACCATGAGGAACAAAACTGCCCACCTCCTTTACTACAATTGCCAGTAATGGCTTCATCCTGGTTACTGCCACCCCCTTCCTGGCCAAGGCCAACCATGAGATCAGTGGTGAAGGGGTAAATAGGGCTTCCCCCTCACTGTTGCTTGACTTCAAATCAACTTCACCAGCAGGGCTCTACTGGGGATCAGGCGGCAGTAACCAGGGTGAAGCACTTCATTGCTGACAATCACAGAAAAGGTGATGGGCAATTCCATCCTGTGTGGGCCCTATGTGTGTGTGTACATCAGGAGACATTAAAAATACTTAAAACACTTTAAAAAATAAGTCAATGGATAGTGGAGCCTTATTTTTAATTTTTAATTGTATCATACACTTTAAAAATTACACAATATAATTTATCATACATAGTAAAATCATAATAAATGAATCTTCTCTCCATGTAAAGTTCCAAGCAGATGACAATGATATTCTATTAATATTTTACTCTCAGTTCCTTGTCTCTAACATATTCATGTGACTGCATTTACTAATGATACAAAATTACATATAGAGACTATTTTTATTACTCCTGCCTTAAAACAGACCGCTTATGCTTACATTCTTCTTTCCTTTCCATCCTCTTTTCTTATTCTTCCTGAGTGTGTTTGCTATTGACATGTTGTTCTTCTTATAGATCATATATTAATATTTTTATTCTATTCATTTATTGTGTTATTCTCAATACTAAAATTTTATTCATGCGATTTATAATGTCAAGGCCAATACTGAAAGAGTCCATGTTACATACTAACAGTTCATCTAATATTGCTCAAATGGGGATCACTCTTCATTTTTTACACTTCCTACCCTTACTCATTATCATTCAATGGGATGGGAATGGGGGAAGAGGATTAGATAGGGTAGGCAACTAATTATAAAATTTAATTGATTATTGTTATTGTTTTATTGTAAAATTATTTTAGACTGTATACCCTGAAACCTGAGTAATGTGAGGGGATTATATGAAGGATAGAAGAAGAAGAAAATTGAAGGAGGGCTCTCTGATTTTCTACAAGAAATATAGAATTCTTGCATAAAATCTTTGGAACAATTGCATCAGAGTTTTAGTGTTAGTTTTAAAACAATGTGGCCATTCTAGTTTTTCTAAACAATCCACATATAATAAAGGAAGTATACTATTTGAACTGAATCAGTGGGGACATCTTTTTAAAAATTAGCAAGGAACATATGAAATTAACTCCTTGGTTAGAAACTGACAGACTACTGAGTTAAATAATCAAACTAGAGCATTAAAAAGAAACAACTTTTCTGTTCGGCTCTCTGCTGTTCTCAAAATTGATCAGGGAAAGAAAACAACCAGTCACTTATTTTTGTTTTCCTTCTAATGTGATTCATGATGCTCTAGTTTCCTGAGATTCAAAATCTCTTCCCCAACATTTTCTGCAATCTGTTGCCCATTTTACACAAGGTCATGTTATCAAATTGTATCATTTTAGCAGAAGCCAAATGAAAGCATCAGGCCATCAATGGAATGTACCTTTCCCTGCCTTTCAAACCTCATGCAGCAGACCAATGATTCTGTTTGTTCTAGAAGTCTGTTTATGACTTCTAAGTTGCTACAGATGTGCACTGCTGATAAGGGTTTTATTTCTTTGACCAAAGGACATAAGGAAGACATGTACTAGTGCAAAGAGAAATAAGGGCAAGAGGGAAGATTCTAGAGGTACATTAAAAGTAGCACTCATAGTCACCTTGTTTTCATATTGGTAAGTCTTTTAAATAAACATTTTTAAAATAATAAAAATATTCTACTTTTAAAGGAAGTAAAGCCTAGGTGCCAAAAAATAATATGTACATATAGACATACATATATACACAACCTGTAGCTGTGTATCTGATCTAGGCAAGAAAGAGTCTTACTAACATATTTATTGGGGTCCAGAGGGCACTGTGGGGGAAAGAGTTAAAAGCATAAGAAGGCCCATGGGTGTAACAGAAAGGGCATCCTCAGGAGGGCATATTCTTCCTGCCTCCCCTTTCAGAGAGGCGAGGATTGCCACAGTACAACATCAAGTTCAGTTTCTTTGACAATGACCACTTTTGAGAATTCTCTTCTGAATCCATTTACACAATAGTTCTTTCTTATTCTGTAAAGGTAATTCATGTCCATTTCAATCAACCATGCTTTCCTTCTGGGCCACCTCTCTGAGATGGGAGTTGGGGACATTATTTTCAATGGGGCTTGAGCATACATGCTATTTACCTTACGCAGAGGGGTCCGGAAAGGATCCCCTGCATAAGGCAAGGGCGCACTGTACTGTCTTTTGCAAAATGTACAATGTCAAAAGAGAACTATCCTTGCTCCATGACCTTTTATGAAACATAGTTTTTTGTGGGTTTTTCAGGCTATGTAGCCATGTTCTAGCAGAGTTTCTTTCTGATGTTTCACCAGCATCTGTGGCTGGCATCTTCAGAGAATGCTTGCCTGGAAAATCTGTGTGTATATATACTGTGTGAGCCTGGGATTGCAGGAGTGATTTGCATGTGTATTGTTCTGTGTTGATGGCTGGCCTCAGCCTGGGAGGCTAATGCAAACGAGGATTAATGTCTGCTAATTGGTGATCAATTATCTGCTGGGAAAGCCCCTGACTTGGAATGGTTTCCCATTTGCATTTGCTGAGTCCTTATTTTGGGAAATGAAAGCCTTCGACTTTTATGAAACACTTTGCATGGAAAAGGGGTGTGGTCGCAAGGGAGAGACAGCTGTCATTTACAAAAATTTTATACAATCTATTTGTGGCAGTAAGTAATTGGCCAGGATAAAGTGGCAATTGGACCTGAATTTAGATATCTCTGAAGCCATGTGGGAACACATTTGGACTGCGCCTACATATGAATCAAGATCAGTATTATCAAAAGAGGCAACTCTAAAATGAATATATAAATGGTACTATCAACCAGCTGCAAATATTCAATTTTCAGGCAATGTACTGAACTGGGAGAGCCATTGTTCAATGACAGGTCTTTTGGCTGTCCTGTCTATGAACTTCTTGATTATAAAAAAGGGTTGAGCATGCAAGCACCTGCCTGAATCAAGGCCTGGTAACATTCCAGGACAGGATGGAATCTCCACCTCCTGTATAAATGCTCAGCCTGAACTGCTACACTGCTATAGAAACAATTCTCTTAGAGCTAGAGAGAAATGAACATGATGTTCTGGGATAAGACTGCTTCTTAAGGATCTCTTAGCAGCATTCAGTGTCATTGTTCACACTATCCTTAATCAGCTCCCTGGCATGGGCATCAGAGAAACAGTGCACTAGACAGTGGTTCCAATGTGACCCAGAAGGTCACCTTCCAAAGGTAGTGCTGAAAGGTCTTTTCTCTGCTGTGTAGCATTTGTGCTACACCTTTTCCCAATGCTCTGTTTTGACATGATCTTTAGCACCTACATTTAATTATTGAGAGAGATCATCCAAGTTTCTGGACTCATGAGTAAATGGTTTCAAACTTGCATTCCATCATGGGAAATAGTCAGGTATTCTGGGAGATGAAGTCCAAAAACATTTGGGTATCCAAGTTTTGAAATCCTGTTCTAGACTGAGATGCCATCATTATGCTGTGAATCCCTGCTCTACTTTTTTTCACTTAATTCAGCTGCAGCAGCCGAAGTACCAAAGTGGTGGGTAGCATCACTAATGGATGTGGTGAGAGCAAAGAAACTGCTTAGTCTAGGCCTTCTCCAGCCCAGGTAAGGCAGAAGTACTATTGATGTAAGAATCACAGAATCATATAGTTGGAAGAGACCTCAACTCCCTGCCTGCCATATAGGAATACACAATCAAAGCACCCCCAACAGCCATTCAGCCTCTGTTTAAAAACCTTCAGAGAAGGAGACTCCATAACACCCTGAGAGAGTGTGTTCCACTGCCGAACAGCTCTCATTATGAAGAAGTTCTTCCTAACACTGAGGTGGAATCTCTTTTCTCAAGGTTGAATCCATTGCTCCAGGTCCTATTCTCTGGAGCTGCAGCAAACAAAATTGCTCAATCTTTTCAAATGTTAAAACAGAGCTATCATATCACTTCTTAACCTTCTCTTCTCCAAACTAAACATGCCTTCTCTTCTCCATGCTAAACTCCCTAAGCCACTCCACATAGGGCATGGATTCCAGAACAAGAGTCATTGTTCTGGTGAAGTGGTGTTCTATCAGTAATGGATGGAGTTGCTTTCCTTCTGAAGCACTAGGTTGGGGGTGTCTGTAAATTCAGCCTTATAGACAAGTGGCTTCCATAGCTTCAAGTGCCTTTCTGAAGCTATAAGATCGTAATCATACACCCAACTGTGACCTCTCTAGGACAGAGATAATCTGGCAACTGAGATTTGCAACCTCATAATGTTACTATCAGAACAATGTAACCAGTGTGACTTGTTTCTCGCTGTGTCATACTGTTTTATGTTTAAAACATTTTTTTTTAAAATTAGTTATACTATTTTCTGTAAGCCACTCTAGAAAAGTCTACATTAAATGGTGAGGTATGCATTCATTAAACAAACAAGATACTGCTATCATTCCTATAGACATGAGGAAAGTGCTTTTACAGGGAAAGTGTACATATTATTTATTTATTTATTTATTTATTAGAGTACTTATGCCCCACCCTTCAGCCCCAAAGGCTATCAGAGCGGCTTACAATTATTATTTTTAATTAGACAATTCCCTGCCCTCAGGCTTACAATCTAAAAAGACACGACACAAAAGAAGAGAATGGTGGTGGGAAATAGGAAGAATATTGCAGGGAAGAATATAGATTTTCCATACTGTATTATGCAGGCAGAAAAATACCACTGAAGTCGAAGGCTTTTATGGTTAGCATCCATAGTTTTTTGTGGGTTTTTCGGGCTATGTGGCCATGTTCCAAAAAAGTTTCTTCCTGACGTTTCGCCAGCATCTGTGGCTGACATCTTCAAGATGGCCACATAGCCCGAAAAACCCACAAAAAACTATACCACTGAAGATTTAGGGCAGGTGTTCTTTATTCCATATAGCAGTTTCAAAGGACCCTTGAACCAGGAGCAAAACTGAATTCATTTTTCTGTGAAAAATTTTCACAATTATTTGGACAATTTTTATTGTTGGGAAAAAATTATTTCAAACTATATTATTAACATATTGTTTCACTTAACATATTATTAAGGTGGCATAGAATGCTACTGTACACTGCCACCCTTGCCACTATGTTATGATATTTGCAATGCACATTTGGTAATCTTGGTAGATGATCTATGCTCATGGTGACCAGATGCCATAAATGAAGAGGAGGACAAGGCACTGCAAAATGTAGGTGTTCAAGAAAAATGTGGGACATTACCAAATAAAAGCTAAACGCACTTATAGAAATGTAAAACTATGCTTCTTTATCATGCTCAAAATGGAGGACACTGGAATTTTCTTCTGGACGTAAGACTGGAATATGGGATATGTCTGGGAAAAGAAGGATGCATGGTCACCCTGCCTATGCTGGGAACTACTCAAGGGGAATGTGTCCCTGTTGGTTCCAGATAGCGTGCGACGTCATGGTGCATCTCCGATGCTGTGTCCAGATTACGCAGTGATGAAGGGGTGCCATATAGCCATGCTGCTGCAGCTATGGCACCCTTTTGAGGGTGCAAAAAGGAGCCACTTTTTGCTGCTCTTTTTTGTGCCCTTGAAAGGCCAGATTGGGGTCATGGCATGAGGTTGCCACGACCCCGATCTGGCTAGGAAAGGGGCGGCTGGAAGCTAACTACTAAATAGGACCTGGTGGCAGGTGGAGAGCTATTCTTGAAGAGCATTCCTTGCTTAAGAAAAGGTGACTTGAAGGCACATACACACAGTGTGATGTCCTGCCAGGACTGATTGAATTTCCCCTGCATTTTCTTTCACATTGGTTCAGGCCTTAGATTATTTTAGTGTAGAAAAGTTCTTTGTACAGTATTAGTTTGTGGGAGGAGCTGTAGGATTCCCCTGCATTATTTCCAGGTTTGGTTTGCCCTTTCCCAGCATGCTCAGCTGAAGCTAGAGGTTTTTGGTTTTGGAGCAGTCAGAGAGCTGTCTTTTGGGTGGCAAACAGGCCCAGACAGCCGGAAAGGGCATTTCTTACACCTTAGCCAAATCAGTTACCAAGTTAGCCATTTCAGTTACCAGATTTTAGCCATTTTAGTTACCAACTCAGCCGAATTAGTTACCATCAGCAAGTGAATAGAAGATTTCAGGAGCTGAAAGACCCTGCACCAGCTCCATTGAGTGAGGAGAGCAAACTAACATCAGACCCAGAAAGATGACATCCGGAAGATTGCTGAAACTGTAAAGTACCTTTTGTTTAGAGCTGGGGAGGAGAAAACTCTTTATTTTGTCCTTTAAATTAAATTTCCCCCCTTTTGAACTTTACATTCAGCTTCAGATCCTTTTTTGGGTAGAAGAGTTTGATCGCACCAGGGTACCGGCGTTGCACACCCAAACCTGCCACCACCTTTAGTTGGGTGTGTCTTCACACACAGAGATGCCTTAAATATATATCTACAGTGGACCCTTGTTATACGCTGGTGTTTGGTTCCAAGATCCCCCGTGTATAACAAAATCCATGTATGCTCAAGTCCCATTAAATATAATGACATAGCAAAATGGTGTCCCTTATAAAAAATGGAAAATCAAGGTTTGATCATTTAAATTTATCCTTTTTTTTTTTTTTGGAACATTTTCAAACCGTGTATGCTTCAATCCGTGTATAACAAATCCGTGTATAAGAAGGGCTGACTGTATATCTATACTAGTCTACTAGCGGGTAGGAAGTAGGAGAATGAGAGTAAAGCTGATGCTTGCCTGCTAAGAACTGGTATGGGGAGAAGGGAGAATTGATAACTAGATGTTGCTGTGGAGACCTGATGTTGTAGCTTGGCTCAGACAAACCAAAAGTTATTTTCTGTTGTTGCTTGGAACTGGTCAACAAAGCCTGCTGAGGCCGCTGAGAAACTGCTCTCTATATGCTGTTAAAAACCTCCAAGTCACATCCAAGTGATAAAATGTATGCAATGTATTCAAAAAGCCAATCCTTGCTAATTCAATGTCCCTGATTGCATATTGGCTATTAAATTTTGATATTTTTTTAAAGGCATCTATTTAGTGTATGTGCCTTCAAGTCACCTGTCAACTTATGGTGATCTCATGAATTACATAGGGTTATCTTAAGCATGAAATACTCACAGGTGGTTTTGCCAGTTCCTCCTGTGAAATATAAACTATAGCATGTAGAATTTGTTGGTAATTTCCCATTGAAGTACCAACCAGGGCTGACCCTGCTTAGCTTCCAAGATTAGACAGGATCTGGTGCCCTTAGTATCCACAGTAATTAATTTATATATTACCTTTTTTGGTAAAGTGCAATCAGGTAGTTGGTTAGTTAGATAGCTTATGCCCTTTCTTTCACTCTGGCTTGCAATTAGAATAAAACAGAAGTAATTAAGAATAAAGTTGAAAGTAATACAACAATGTTAAAAACACTTAAAATACAGTATATTAATGAAGAATTATAGAATTTAGTAGGGATGTAAATATTCAAATATTAGAAGGCTGGGATGAATAATTTCAAAGTTTTCTCTTATTATGAACATTTTCCACACCCCACATTTTAGGACTTTTTCCAAAAAATAATTGTTTGTGAAAAAACATTTTCTTTTTTCCAAAACACAATAGCTGGCATCCTTTTCAGTATTTATGACATCATAAACCAGACTAACAATTTTATTAACTTTCGGGATTCATGTTTATAGTTACTAAGGATTGAATGTGACCCCAGAAACCTGCATCTTAAGCCAGGCAGTGCCTAAACCAAAGAGCTTTTGAGGTGTTGTAAATCAGGTTGCTGGGAAATGAGTACTGCAGTGCTCTCCCAGTTGCAAGGCATATTGAGAGAAGCCATTGTGGAAGAACCTGAAAGGGTCTCTCCAGCTGCTTATCTCAATGCACTCCATGACCAGGAGAGTGCTGCCATCATCATTGCCCAGCTCCCTGATCTACAACACCTCAGAAACCTTTATTTGGAATGCTGGCTTATGATGTAGGGCTTTTGGGGGTGGCATTGGCAGAAGTAGTTATGATGACAGATGATGATGATTGTTTTGCTATGTCTGAGAATGGTATCAGTCTATATTTTTGTATAAAAAGCAGTGTCTTGCACAAAAGATCTATCACATTTTCTTGCTAAGAATAAACAGCAAAGCAAGCTCCATACTGTCTGTGGGGAAAGACTCCAGTACTGCAGCACATTGGTCCTTATTCTGCATAACAATCTCAAAAGTTGTTCCTGGAAAAGCCTCTCCAGAGGCTAAAAACATAATGTCTATGGGGAGGGGGGGGTGAAGAGATGAAGGTCCAGTACAGTAACTGCATAGCTTTAAGTTAGACAGCAAGATTGACAAGGCCCAGAGGAGAGCCTAAAGGAAACAGGTATTAAGAATTTAAAAGAATAAATTGTGCAGGTTGTCCTTCCTGCTCCCCTATATACATCTCTGTAGCCATGAAATTAACTCAGCACTGACTGAGGAAAAATCATTGAACAGATGGACTGTTTTTATGTTGTTGTTCTTAAAGAATGGAAATAACTCCAGGACTCTATTCCATCCTGGGATAATAACTATGTATCTACCATATGCTGTGGATATAGCATATCTTGATATTACTAAGGCTTTTGACAAGTTCTCCCATGAGATTCTTGCAAATAAGCTAGAAAAATGTGGGCTAGACAATGCAACTGTTAGATGGATTTGTAATTGGTTGACCAGCTGAACCCAAAGAGTGCTCAGCAATGGCGCCTCTTCTTCTTGGAGAGAAGTGACCAGTTGGGTGCCACAGGGTTCTGTCCTGGGCCCAATGCTATTCAACATCTTTATCAGAGTTGGATAAAAGAATAGAATGCATGCTTATCAAATTTGCAGATGACACCAAATTAGGAGGAGTACCCCAGAGGAGAGGATCAATTTCAAAATAACCTTAATAGATAAGAAAGCTCAGTCAAAACTAACCAAATGAATTTCAGCAGGGAGAAATGTAAGGTACTGCACTTAAACAGAAAAAAATGAAATCCATAGATATAGGATGGGGACTACATGTGAAAGGGATCTAGGAGTCCTAGTAGATCACAAATTGAACATGAGTCAACAGTGTGACACAGCAGCTAAAAAAAACAGCGTGACTCTAGGCTGCATCAATAAATGTATAGTGTCTAGATCAAGAGATGTAATAGTGCTACTCTATTCTGCTTTGGTCAGGCCCTACTTCAAAAACTGTGTCCAATTCTGGGCACCATAATTCAAAAAGGATATTGACAAGTTGGAGCGTATCCAGAGGAGGGCGACCAAAATGGTGGTCTGCAAACCATGCCCTATGAGGAGAGACTTAGGGAGACTGAAGAAGAGAAGGTTAAGAGGTGACATGACAGCCTTGTTTAAGTATTTGAAGGGGTGTCATATTGCGGAGGGAGCTAGCTTGTTTTCTGCTGCTCCAGAGAATAGGACCTGGAGCAATGGATTCAAACTACAGTACAGGAAAACAGATTCCATCTCAATATTAGGAAGAACAGTAAGAGCTGTTTGACAGTAGAACACACTCCCTCAGAGAGTGGTGGAGTCTCCCTCTATGAAAGTCTTTAAACAGAGGCTGGATGGCCATCTGTCAAGGATGCTTTGATTAAGTGTTCCTGCATGGCAGGGGGTTCGGTTGGATGGCCCTTGGAGTCTCTTCCAACTCTATGATGCTATAATTCTATTAAATTAAGACTAGCAGCTATTATGAGCCATATTCCCCCCACCCTGAATGTCTCCTGCCAGCCTTTAACCCTTCTACATTTCCTTTAGTAAGGCTTATCACATATGCTTAAATATACAGCAGACATGTTCAGGGCAACCCTGGGAGCTTGCCCAAGGCAAATGTAGCCCTCAAGCTCACAAACACTCCCCATCCCTGCCACAGAGTAATAAAGCACAGTTATTTATCTTTCACACATTCTGAGGTTATCTCATTGTCAGGTAGATAAGACTGAGAGTGTTTAAGTGGCTCAAGGGCATCAGAGAGCCTCATAGCTGAGTGAATTTATGTCTTCTCAACCCAAATCCAAGACGCTACTCATTATGTCACACCAGACAATACACTGCCCATAATCTGCCATTCATTCCCAATTTCTGGCATCCTAATACTCGGCAACAACAATTTTCCTGAGACTTGCATTCCCCAGTTCTTTGATTACTCATAGCTGGTGTGAATCTGTCTCCTGCATAATGTCTGCATATTTCTCACTCAGTAAATCCACAATTATGCTCTTGGTCATCAGAGTATACAGTGGCAAAGAAATCAAAGTGTTGTGTGAAAACATAAAAACTTGTGGCTTTTAAAAAAATATATTGAAAGACGCCTAATAAAATTAGCAGACAGCAGTCTGTTCACAATTAATTTTATTGGGCTTCTCCTACAAAAGCCTGGAAGCCCAGCCACGCAGTCAATGGAAATATTAAACAATATTACTGTTTTGAATAAAATGACAATTAAGCTTTTGTAAATAGTTGCCATTAGACTTTTGGGCACCTCACAGTAACTCCAATTTCATTACTAAGTCAAAGCCATAAGCAATGAAATCAATCTTGCTTAATGATGACTCTTCCAAATCACACAGCAAGCAACCATTTGAGCAGAATTCATATTTGGGGACAGGAAGTAATTTTCCCCACTGGCTCTCTTGGCTTCTGGAGTTCTACCAGCTTCTCTTAGAGCATTAAGCAAGATTTGCACAGCAGGAAGGATAAGTGATGATCTGACTGGAATGTGGATTGCCAGAAAGAGCTATAAAAAGAACATGACTTCTTCTACACAATCTTCAGTAATTCTCCAAGGTCTTTAGTGTCTTCTTTTTTTAATTTTGAGATGTTTAAATAATCCTTTCTATACAAGTAATTAGCACAAATGCCAATGTATGTATGGCTCAAATCTTCAATGAGAAACTTGAGCAATAATGCAGAAACAGGGTTTACCGAACCAAAGATAGAACAAATGAAAGCAGAATTCTTGCTTCAAGTTGAGTACTAAAATCACTTATTTATAAAAAGAACACTTACAAATTGCTACTGTTATTATAGTGATACCATCATGGAGATTTTGGCAATGGGCAGTGAAACAGAACTATGTAAGAGGAAAAAGACATCTAGGTGACATGGCTTAGAACACTGTTTCCCAAACTCCGGTCCTCCAGGTGTTTTGGATTTCAGCTCCCAGAATTCCTGACTGCTGGCCAAGCTGGCTAGGGATTCTGGGAGTTAAAATCCAAAACAGCTGGAAGACCAAAGTTTGGGAATCATTGGGTTAGAACATGGACAAGGATAGCACTGTATCATTGGATGTTCAGAAATGCCAGTGTCAAGTCCTGTGCAATAAGGAAAGACAAGGACAGTTCTTTTGGAATTGTCCAGAAGAAAACTTCAAAATCTCCAAATTTGCCAAGAAGGAAACATTCAAGACTGATCCATTATTTTATTCCTCTCAATTAGCTTTGGGAGAACCCCAGGTGCAACATGGAGCCATCTCAATTCCTAGAAGAGGCTAATTTAAATGCCTGCAGCCTCCTCCTACTTTAAGTAGGTGTGGGATTCCTCCTATACAAACATATGCACGTACATATTTACATATTTACTTAACGTTTTGTCTGGAGAATGAATCTACTGAAAGCTTGGACAATACTTTCCAACCTTTGAGCTGGCCTAACAAAAAGCTTTACTTTCATTTGGAAAGGAACAAATAGTTGGCTCAATAACAGGCAGAAGTCTAGATAAAATTGTTAGACTATTTTCCTTAATACTAACCTGTGTCTGTTTGTAGATACTGATATAAGTACTTAATTGAAATAAGTGCATTCACTAGTGGATGAATTTAAGACCATCACCACTGACCACAACAGCTTTGGTACTACATAACTAAAAACTAATTCAAATATGAGGATTACCTGAAACAGAGGAATCAAGCACAACAGAATGGTAGTCCTCTTCTCCATGCTTCTCCAGCAAGGAGATGTACAGGCTCCCTTGCAGTAACAGTTTTTGTATCTCTCCAATTTCTGCATATGTAAATTTAATCAGTACAATGCAAAAAGAAGCCATTAATGGGATGTAACCTTGTAGGGCAAGAGTGTGCAAGATGTTTTTGGACTTCATATCCCGGGCCCAATTCCCACTTACCTCTTGATTTGATTCCTGAACCAATTCTTGAAACCAGTTCAGCACACTGAGTGGTTCCCACTATGTTTGCGCTGGTTTCAAGAATTGGTGCAAGAAGCGACAGCTGCGGCTTCCCCGCCATGCCTCCCTCCATCCTCTTGGCCATACTGGTAGGCTGGGGGCAGAGGAGAGACCAGGGCGGAAGAAGAGAGGCAGGCCAGGAGGACAAAGGATGGAGCAGGCACAGAGGTGTGGCTGGGAGGCCGAGGAAGCCACTGCCAGTGAGAACCAGGGTGGATTCAAATCTGATTTGAATCTGCCTGGTCCCACTTGGGCTGATCGATTTATTTCTAAATAAACCGATTCAGCCCAAAAAAACACCTCATTTTACCAGCATCTTTTTGATGTGGGTTAAATGAGTGTAAACCATGCCCCCTCTTTTCCGAATCGCTTTAATAATTCGAATTAAGTGGGAACCATGGTGGTTTAAACCAATTCATTTGGAATCACAATCCAGTTTAAACCATAGTGGGAACAAGACCCCATACTCTCTCAATATTGGCTATATCAGCTGCAACTGATAGGAGTTTTGAATAAAAAACATCTGGCAGTAGACAGTTGCCCATCTCAGTTTTAGGGAAGAGATGCTGCTAGATCAATAGAACCACAAATGTGGAAGTGTCTTTTTCCTACATGTCATTTAAATACACTCATGCCTTCCTCAACACGTAAAGACACTGAATACTGCAGTTCATAAACAGCTCTACTAACCTTCAGCCATGGGCAAGCAGGATCATTGCAGTGTTTTCCCTCCTTCTATTGCATGTACCAATCTCCTTACGTCCTCACAGCCCATTTTAATCACACACACACACACACACACACACACAATCTAGAAGTTGGGTTGCTTTTTCTGTGTAGATGTTTCATCTGTTTTACTTGTTTCAAGTTGTTCAAATTTGGTCCCTGGAGACTTACATGCATATAGATAGATAGAAACCTAAATCTAACAAATAGTTCTCTTCATCCAAAATTAATACTCACAGCGGCCAAAGAGAAAGAGCATACATAGCAAGATATCCTATCTCATAGATGTTTTGATTAAAGAGCAAATGTTTGTTTACAAGACTTCCCAGAAACGGAAAAGGTGACAGAATGCCTCCTCCAGAACCTCCTGTTTATCACTTATACAAGCATGCAACAAAAATATTCAGAAACACAGATACATTTCTTGGATCACCTCTAAAACATTCCATTCTGGCTCTCATCCAGACACATAATGGCTTTTATTTGACATGAAAGTATGTGTCACTGAAAGACAATCCATACATTGCTCACTCCTCAGCCGCTGCTATATATTGGTCTCAATTTGTTGTGAAACACTCAAGAAATTTTTACAGAACATTTAAAAATAAAAATAAAATGCTTAAAGTAAACCCTCTGAAATAGATTAGTCATGGTTAACCTAAGTACCACAATTTCAAGGATTTTTACTTTAAATGACTAAGTATGGATCCAGCTTAATGATTTTCACTTTACTACCCACCTCTGCACACACAGAGCAGCTATAAATTTTAGTTAGAAAACTAAAGCACAGAGGAGAGAAGTAAGCCTGGAAGACTCCTCCTTCCCTTCCACAGTTCCAAACTGTATTGAGTGAAAAAACTATGTACTGGTTGGTGTAGTCTACCTTCAGTGGCTGAACATTATACTAAGTCTTCAAATACAGATATAATAAAATTAATTCTAATTAATTCATGTACAATACCCCTAGGCTCCCCTTAGTATGCATGCCAACATCTAAAGCTCATGCTCTTGGAACTATGAAAATATTACATGAGAGGTTTACCATGTGCATGTTGTCAGGAAATTGTCCAAAATCATGGAAATCCCATGATCTGTGTTCAGATCCCTGCATGCTTCTCCCATGAGCAAATCATCATGGAGGTGTCGACGCTCGCTTGTCCCATCAGTAAAGCGTTCTTGGAGCCACCATTTGGCAATAATGGGATCTTCCATTATTGCCAAATGGCAGCTTCAAGAAAGCTATACTATGGGACGAGTGAGTGCCGACACCTCCATGATGATTTACACACAGGAGAAGTACACGGGGGTGTGAACACAGATCATGGGTGTCCCATGATTTCTGCTGATGATTTAAACATGGTAAGCCTTCCGTATGATATTCTCCTACAACTTTGATAGACAGTCAGACACACATTCCCATTTATTATTAGAGATCAAGATGGGGAATTATGCAACCCTCCATATGTTTTTGGATTTTGCTTCCTAGCAGCTCTGGCTATCTTAACCAGTGGTGAGAAATGACAGGAGGGCTGTACAATTCCCACCTCTGTTATGAAAGATGCCCCCACCATCACACAGCCATTTCCCATGTAAATACCAGTTGTTCCTACCAGAGAGGGATCTAGTGAAGAAACTGAATCTCTATGGGGCAGAGATGAGTCTAGTGGTAAGTGGCATGAAACACAGCTGGCAATGAGGGCAGAAAATGAGCACATAGAAGCAATGGGGAAATAAATGACATGACATACTGACAAGTCTCCGTGTCCATATTCTACAGCAGTGATGAGAAATATGTTTCCCTGTCAGATTTTGTTAGACCAGAACTCCTTAGATCCCTTATCATTGGTCGTGCTGGCTGGTCATGAAACCAGCAGTCCCAACAACTTCTGGAGGGCCAAAATTTCCTTTCCCAATCTACTCAATATAGTATAAATAATAATAATAATAATAATTTTATTTATATACCGCCCTAACTATGATCAGGGCGGTGCACAACAAATCAGACAATACAATACATCAACACAGCAGGTCAAAGCAAATATAATACAACAATAATACAAGTACAGTAAAACTATTAAAACCAATGTTTTATTGCATAATGTATAATGTTTATAGAGATCCTACAATTATTTCTAACAGACATATAGAATTGCTTTTCAAACACATCATCTTATGTACATTGTGGCATAAAATGGTATATCATTACTGGATAATGATCACATAAATTTCAAATAGCAGCAGTAAGAAATACTGCAGTGGGTCAGCTCAGAGGCCAAAGGCATGGCAACTCACTTCCAGTTTCCAATTTATTATTAGAAAAATGTAGTGATACTAGCTAGAAACACTCAAGGGTTATTTGGCTCATTAGCAGAGATATCTTTAGAAAAGCCTGGGAAGGGAGACCAGTTCTTTAAAAAAAATCACAAAGGAAAAATGGTCATGTTCTTTCATAACCATGCAATCTATTGCAGATTCATGTTTTGAAGATCCCCTTCCCATCATGCTGAATGATTAGAAATGGACATGCTTTTTCCTTGAATAAGTCTTTTGACACACCCTTAACCTAAGCCTCCCTTCAATGCTGTTCTGCTTATTTAAAATAAACTACCCTTTATTTGTAAGTAACAACTTGTCTGGGCCAGTTTACAAAAGGATGTTAATCTACTAACCTCTCTTTGCCCTTTCCTACAGAAAATCAGTCATTTGCATATACTAACTTTTCCTTAAAATTGCATTTACTTCTCAGTTTACTGCTCAAACAAAACCATCTGTTTTCAAGGTTATGTA
The DNA here is from genome assembly GCF_019175285.1 of Sceloporus undulatus. NCBI lineage: Eukaryota > Metazoa > Chordata > Lepidosauria > Squamata > Phrynosomatidae > Sceloporus > Sceloporus undulatus. The sequence continues at coordinate 110,613,877 of NC_056523.1, read as the reverse complement.
GATAGTGAATTACACAACACAAATAGTGCTATGCTAATAATTATACAGGCGATCAGAAAGCATGTGGAAATTACAATGCAATCCCAGGCTATAGGCTATTGCTAATACAACGTTGGAACTCATCCCATGGGCTTTAAAACTATCTCAAGCCTTCCAGGCTGCAGCCAGGATGCGGGAGGGAGGCAGGGATTATTGTATGCTAAATTGTTGCCTAAACGCCCACCGCTATGAGTCCAGGTCCAAGCCGGGTCCTAACCGTATGCTGCCAGCACTTTTTTTAAGTCACAAGCTTTCTGGCTTCTAAAACGTGCTAGGACCCGGGCTGATGGTGGACGGGGATTAGGCAGCAATTTAGCATGCAATAATCCCCACCTTCATCTCACATTTCGGCTGCAGCCTGGGAGGCTTGAAACAGTTTAAAGCCCATGTGATAAGCTCCAGAATCATTTCCATTCAAAAGCAAGATCTGCTAGGAATGCAAGGAACTGCCATACATTGGGTTGCAGTGTTGGGCTGTCTAGCTCAGGGCTGTATGTGTGGATGGGAAAAAGCTTTCCATGATTTCAAACAGGAGTCTTTCCCAGGGATTGAACCTTGCATTTTTTGCATGGAAAATATGTGCTCTGTTACTGAGATACAACACTAGCAAAGCTATAGAGCAGTGGTTCCCAACCTTTAGAGCTCCATTTGTTTTGTACTTCAGAGCCCAGAAGACCCAGTCAGCTTGGCAAACAGTCAGGAATTCTGGGAGATGAAGTCCAAAACATCTGGAGGACCAGAGTTTGGAAACCGCTGCTATAGGGTCATTGTCTCCTAAGGGCAAGAGAGATTAATAGTGCTAACTATTCAACCAGAGGAAAATCCTGGTGGCAAGGGCAGTGGGCAACATCCACAGTACCTGAGCTTCTGCAGGCCAGGAGAATGAAAAAAACAATGTATTGAAAAATAACTTCGGGTATTTCAACAGACAGAAGATGGGCAATAATATCTGTTGCTAAATTTAGGGTACAAAGCCTGATCATGCATCTTGCCCTGGGCCTAATCCCAGTTTCCAGTAGCTCTGCTGGTGGGAGCTAAACCAGAGGAAGATGTCTCAGAATATCCTAGCAATCAGCCCCATCATGTCACCTTTAGCATGTTTTGAGAAAGCTTTCCTGCTATGACCAAAAATCTGTTATGTGACCCATTTGTGATTTGTGACACGAGTTTAAGAACATTGTTCCAAAGAGAGTGCTAGCTTTTTGAAAACACCATATTCTGGAGATCCTTCAATATAGAAAAAAATCCGTCTTTCTTGTCCCAGATTTGCCTCCTATGCCCCAGCCATCTCTCACTACTTGAAACCTCTTCTTAAAACTTTATCCCTGACTCTTTAAAAAGAAACACAAGAATGACAGATTCAGTTTGTTGCCTTGATCGCTGCACTGGAAGGAAGGTGCAATATAAATGTAATAAATAAATGAAAATAAATTGTTTGGAGTGGTGTGCAGTCTCTCTCTCTCTTTTCTCCCCAACTATCATCAGGCTAAAATTGCTGCTTCTTCCTGGATTCAACTACCTCTCATTTTTGCTTCTCAGTCCTTCCTCTGCCTGACCTTTTGATCCCAGCCCCTCTGGTTTTAATAGTATGACATCTTTACTTTCTTTACTCCTTGAGGGAAATATGAATATATTTATCCTTATGGACTTTGGCTATATTCTCCACAAAACTATCAGCAAAAAGGCACCATCCTCACTCCTTGCATAGACCCCATGACAAAAAGTTTCCAGAATCTGTCTGTCTGTGCAAAGACTGTGATCTTTCATGTTGGCAATCTCTGCTTCCTGCCTCCCAATTTCCCAACTTACAGCTGCTATTAAAAACAACAACACTTCCCTACTAAGCAAAGCCAAGAACATCAAACTACTGTTCCATTCTCCTCATCCCCATCCCAGTTTACGCTTGTCTTCCTCCCCACCCACCCACACTCCCCCAATATTTCCCCCTAAACCAACCCAGAGCAAAAACATTAGAACTATGTAACCCTAGGTCACATTTCATGCTGGCTTCAATTAGCAAGGGTTAAAAATGGAATAAGTTTTTACTTTCCCATAGGAAATCTGCACTCCATTTACCCACGGTCAGAAAGGGTCGTCTGACATTTTTTTCTAAAGAAAAACAGCAACATTTCCCATCCTTGCACTAAAAGTCTTTGACAAGCCTCTACAATTCTCAGTGTTGTTTTATTCAGAAGTAAAGTCTCTGTAAGAGTGCCATATCTTTATCACAGGAACAATGCAATGAAGCTTTATGGAAATGGAAGATGAATCAGCTAGAAGTCAACTATCTTTGCTTCCATTTTATGTTTCCTTCTATATTGCAAAATGACAAGTTGCTTACCCGTAACTGTGTTTCTTCGAGTGATCATCTGTGAATTCACACATACGAGTTTTACTGTGCCTGTATAGAGCATCTACAGAACCTACTAGAAAATCTAGGCCAAAAATTTTGGTGGTAGCCCTACCTGCGCTATCTGTATTCCCCCGTCCCAGCCATTAGGCTCAGTTCCAAAGGACACCACAAGGCAGCATCCCAAGGACCAAACGGCAGTACACCTATGAGGAAAGGATGGGTGGATTTGTGTGAATTCACAGGCAACCACTTGAAGAAACACAGTTACAGGTAAGCAACCTGTCCTTCTTCTTCGTGGTCTCTGTGAATCACACATATGGATAACTAGCAAGCTACTGATACCTGAAGGTGAGCACATCATGCCACAACACAAGGTATGTATGCAAGCAAATGTCAAACTTTATTCAATAGACAAGAAACCAAGGCAGAAAATCATTACCAACAAAAAGGAGTGGGCATGAACTGCCACTTGAGAGTGGGCAAGACAACAGCTCTCCCAAAGGATGCATCACCTCTGCAGTGAGCAGCCAGTCCATAGAGGTAGACAAATGTCAAAGACTGGGACCACGGAGTTGCATGGCAAATTTAGTCCAGTGATAGACCAACAAAGAAGGCTGAAGAGGCAGCTACCATCCTGGTGTAATGGAGAGGGTTCCTTCTTGGCAAGCTCATATGCCAAGCAGATGGTGGAAACCAGCAATTTTGAAAGACAAAAAGAAGACACTGGTAGAACCAGCTTGAATTCGAGTAGCCGGAAAAGGTCTAGTCATTTTGAATTTGAAGTCCTGTCAACATAGAAGGCAAGAGCTCTTCAAACACTGAGGGAATAGGGTGCTCTCTGAAAGTTTGAGGTAGGATTCTGCATGAAGGCAGGGAGCACAATGTCTTGGCTCAGGTGTAAGGCAGAAACCATCTTTGGGAGGTAGGAGATATCTGGTCGTAGCACCACTTTGTCCTGATAGAACAGGAGATAAAGACGTAGTGCAGAGAGTTCTCCTGCCCATCATGCTGAAGCAATCGCCATCAGGAAGACCATTTTCCATGAGAGGAGTCTAAGGTCACATGTGACCAAGGGTTTGAAGTCTCCTCAAGAGTTGAGAAAGCACCAGATTGAAGGTCCACTCTGGCGTTGAGCCAGAGACTGGTGGATGTAAATGGAAGTATCCTTTAAGGAATGCCTTGATGGCTGGGTCCCAAAATAAGAAGGATGTCTTCTTTGCTGCAGTTTTGAGATGGCAGTGAGGTAGCATTTCAATGAGGACAGGGAAAGATCCTCATTGTGCAGGGATAAGAGGAATTCAAGGATGTGACGGGCTCAAATCATGGAAGGGGACAATCCTGCAGCTATTAATTAGGAAGGTCTGAAACATCTTCCATTTGTAAGCATATAACTTCTGTGTGGAAGGCTTCTGGGATACAAGGATGACTCACTGGATTGGAGCTGTCAGCCAGAGTGTTTGGAGCTCCGGGTGCCAAACCTGACAGCTTTGAATGGTCAGTAGGATGGAAAAGAAAGGGAGACAGATCATGCATCCCCGGGCCAGGCAGAAGGGGATCCCGGCACAAAAGGTGAAAGGGTTGAGCCACTAGCCCAAGATCAATGGACACATCACCTGGAATATTGTGTCCAGTTCTGGGCACCACAATTCAAAAAGGATGTTGAAAAACTGGAACGTGTCCAAAGGAGGGCAAGTAAAATGGTAAAAGGTCTAGAAACCATGTCCTATGAGGAACGACTTAAGGAGCTGGGGATGTTTAGCCTGGAGAAGAGAAGGTTAAGAGGTGAAATGATAGCCCTGTTTAAATACTTGAAGGGATGTCATACTGAGGAGGGAGCTGACTTGTTTTCACTTGCTCCAGAGACTAGGACCCGATGCAAGCTACAAGAAAAGAGATTCCACCTCAACATTAGGAAGAACTTCCTGACAGTAAGGACTGTTCGACAGTGGAACACACTCCCTCGGAGTGGAGTCTCTTTCCTTGGAGGTCTTTAAACAGAGGCTAGATGGCCATCTGTCAGGGATGATTTGATTTGGATTTCCTGCATCGCAGGGGGTTGGACTGGATGGCCCTTGCGGTCTCTTCCAACTCTATGATTCTATGATCATAGCATTGTAATTTTGATGGTGGGTCCATGAGTGGGTTGAACATGGTGAGGAATCGTAACTGTACTGAGGTGAAGGAGGGTGAAGGGTGTAAGTCTTGTTGTGGAAGCAAGATGGCCCAGAAGTATGAGGATCTGGCAGCAGTAGCATCTCTAGGGGAGTGGGGGGGGGGGGGACGAACCACACCAGGTGACAGCCAAAGGGGGGTGACACCACTGCTCCCCAAACCCTGCCTTTGGCAGAAACAGTCAGTGCTGCGTTTTTCTCCCATGTCCCTTTAAAATGCTGGCGCTCCCACTCAGCAGAAGGGCCTGCCCCTTTCTCCACCCACTCATCCTCCAAAGTGCAGAGTCCCTCTGCATGGCAGAACTCCTGCTTTAAGGAGATTGTTTTTTCTTGCCCATCTGTTTCCACAACCCCACCCCACCCCAAGTATGGTTTTGGAGAGTCAAAGCTCCGTGTGTGGGTTTGAATCTGGGCTGCACTAAAGTTTCATTACCCAGCAAAATGAGGGGCTGGCAGGCATCTTGCTGTCTCTGTATGTGTATGAGAGAGATAGAAAGAGATAGAGATTGAAACTTGGCTGCATAAGAAGCCTCCCCCTTACCCCCACCCTGCATGCCAAGAGTTTCAAAACCCGCCCATTCCCCAGCAAAATGAAGAACTGGTAGGGATTTTGCTATCTGTGTGTGTGGAAGAGAGAGAACTACAAATCCCAGGATTCCTTTGACTTGTGATAGCTACATTGCAATCAAACTGCTATAGTAGTGCGGTATGCATACATCCTATCTGGAACATAATTGGAGCAATTCAAAGACCTAATCATATCAGTCTGGAAAATCGGTCTGCAAAAGGATCTTCTAGCACCTTTGAGACTTACTGAGAGAAAGAAGCTGGTAACATTGGAGTAAATTTTCTCCCTTTTACAAGCATTCAGCAATTTGTCCCAGTTAGAGTAGACCCATTGAATCTATGGGACATACACAAGCTCTGACTTAACTAGTCTTACTGCTTCAGTGGGTCTGCTTTGGTTGTAACTTAAATGGGTCTTCTTCACAATTATATGCTTTTTGTTATATGTAGGAATTCACAATTTTGGGAAGCTTCTAGAGTTGATTGCTCAGGTGAAACCTATGTATTTTCTTTACTACAGTCATAAAATCCATTAATTGTGTAAAAGCAGTATACATAGAACTATAGAACAAGGACAGTGCCAAGGATATCTGTGAGCCGAAGAACCATGAAAGGATGATGGAAGGCCATACAACCTCACAGTCACTCTGATCTTTTGAGCTTGTTCAAATTTCAAGTCAGTTTCTTTGTTAAAGAAACCTGATTCCTTGAAAAGTAAATTTTCTATGGTGGCTGTAGCCTGAACAGAAAGGTCCACAAATCACAGCTACACATGTTTTCTGAGGGCCACCGAGCCAGAAATTACTTTGGTGGAGCAGTCATTGATGTGGCAGATTAAGGTAACCTGCTGCCCTGCTAGACAATGTGCTGCTGATTGTAGGACATTTGCTAAGTGCCCTTCATCCTCAGTCAACTTGTCAAAAAAGGGAAGAGCTCATTTCCACAAGTTCTGTTGATAAGTCATCATACAAGCTGAAGAATTAGCAATTCTAAGACCAAAGGCAGTGGCAGAGTAGAACTTTTTGGCCGTGAGGGCCAGTTTTCGGCCCTCTTTGCCTGGCCACAGGTGAATGCGATAAGACCTGTTTATAAATTGAAACATGCTTCTATCCCTTCAGGGATAAGGCACTTTTAAAAAGAGTGTGCTAATCTCCTATGAGCTAGGGAGGCAAAGGACTAGGGTTGCCATATCTCGACCTTGTGAAGGCTCCTATAGCTGTAAAATATTTAATGGAAAGATAGTTTCTACAGCAGACTATGATCTGGGATCCTGTAATGCAATGGGGGCACTGAAGTACAGCAGTGAGGTTCCATTCTAAATATTGATTTAAATTAGACAATCCTTGGCTGAAAACTTCCAGTATTTGTGGGGGCAGGGGGGGATGTCCTGCCACACTCAATCATGCCATAGCGTGAGCCTTGAACATGATTGGACTCAATATACAGTTTCTTAATAAAGGTTTTCTGAGTTTTAACTACCAAAGCCTCAATTTACAAACTTGGGGCCTGAACAGACAGGCCAAAATAAAACTGTTTCAGGTCATTTTGGACGTATGCTGTTTAAATGACACACACATCCTATGTGGCCAGAAGCCGTGTCAAAGCCACACTCCAGTCCTAAAGACTGGAGAACAGCTTTGGCACAGCTTCCGGCCTCTTAAGATGTGTGTGTCATTTAAACAGCATACCTCGAAAGTGACCCAAAACAGCTTTATTTTGGCCTGTCTGTTCGGGCTATTGGTATCCTGCTGGATATGACAGTTACTAGAAGATAGCTCTGCAGACCACCAAAAGGACAAACAAATAGATGTGAGAGGAATTCTCTGAGCCTGAACTCTCACTACTAGTCAAAATGACTTCTCACTGAGGTTCCTTTGGACATATCATGTGGTGACATATTAGTAAAGATGGCAATGCTAGAAAAAGTGGAAGGCAGTAGGAAATAAGACCACATTACAGCTGGATTGATTTAATAAAGAAAGCCACAGCTCTGAATTTGCAACCAGAACAGGGCAGTTGATGACCGGGGCCCTCTTACTGATAGGGTCAACATAGTCAAAACTGACTTGATGGTACATAACAAATTACTTATTGAGGGACATGAGCAGGAGAGTACTGTTGCACTTTCATTCTGCTTGTGGGCTTCCCAGGAGCATCTGAATGACCACTTTGTGAACACAACACTGAACTGAAGGGCTCCTCTTATAACAGTTAAATGGGTGCAAGATTACCAGGTTGTACACATAGCTGTTCTGCTTATATTGTGCCCGCTTCAAGGTTTGTTTCTATGCCTCCCCTCCGCCTCTTGGGTATTAAATTATGCTCATGCTAAAACATTAATGGCCTTGTCAGAAACACCCCTAAATATCCTCCTGACAAATGATACTGTAATCTTGGATGCTCTTACAGCTTCCATAGTATCCAGAGGGTTCAGCATAGTCTTTCAATATGGTAATGCTTAAGCAAAGGTGCTGAAGTCAAAGCTGGGGATAAGCTTCATCTTAAATTGCCGTCTCTTTGAATTGCTCAAAAGACTTGAAATCACCAGGAGAGGATACATTTCTGTGACAGTCTGCTGCTTTTCATTGGTAAAATCTCTCAGCTGCTCCCTTACTAATGTCAAAGAAGCAGCCACATGACTGCACACAAGTTGTCAACTTAAACTTGTGCAATCAACACATGCAAAAGGTAACAAAAGCCTCCATGTAAGCAGCCACATGAAATTTTCACATGCACTTTCACAAGAACTGCACAATGTATGCTGTGTGCTAGAAGCATTAAACTTGTTTTCTTTATTTAACTTGACTTCAGTCAGACCCACACTTCTTCACCATCTAACTGTTACCTTGCAGTGTGTTTCATAATACAAGTATACCTCAGTTAATGAAATAAGCATAACCCTGAGCATTACGTCTTTAACAGAAACCTTGGTAAAATGGGTGGAAATAACATGAAAAGAATAGGGATAAGTTCCTACTTCACACCGAAGTTTAAAAAAGGGTGGAGCAGTTCAATAGGTTTCAGAAAACCTTTTATTCAAAACTAACAATATCCACATGTGAAATGAAACCACCAGCTCAAGCAAGCCTATCATAAATAAAAACATTTTCAATTGTCTAGAGATTGCTTGAAACCTTCTGCTAAAATGTAGCCAGGGACATTTTTTTTTCTTTTATCACTCATGATTTTATTTTGGTGGCCAAGCCTACAGATCTGTGCTCTTTTTTAACATACTGGTAGGAGCTCATAAGGCAGGCTGATTTATTCTCTCTTTTTTGCATGTGATTCATATTTAATAAGGAATCTGGAGAGAGCTGGTGTTTGCTTTGCCTCTTGTAGGCAGACACACATTGCTACAGCAGGGCCAGCTAGAGTAAAAGCCATTTTCCCCATCTTAAACTTCATTGCATTGTTTATTGCAGACATGCTAGTGCAACCTCACAATGAAAATCTGTGTTTCTACAGCCCGCTGCCCTCATGCTTACTATGCTGATGCTGCTATAAACCTTCCAGCTAGACATCAGATGAAGGGGGGAAAGTCTAGCTGGAAAGTCATAAAGAGGCTTTGTAAAAAGGAGCTTCTTTGGCAGTGGCTTTGTAAACTGAGGTACGCCTGCATACCTAGCATGAAAATGATCAATATGGTATTTCTTTGTTTGGCCTAATTCAGGAACATAGAAATGCCTCCAGTTCATTCTTCAATTTGCTTTAGGATAACATCTCTTTGCAACAGCATTGCAATGCTTCCCCTCCTTTCAAACCTCATGTAATTATTCATTTGTCATCTGGCTAATTATAGAACTTGTTCCATGCCCCATACAGCCCAGGGCAACTCATTAGCATTATTATTTCTATCCAAAGCTGTTTCTTTTTGGATTAAAACGTAGGTGGCTGGGGAAAAAAGCATTGTAGAAAGGTTTTAATTTTCCCCACACACACCCACGTGCTGCTGTCTACAATCAAGAGCCATTAGCTATGGTGCGTCAGGTCCATGGGCGCTTTTGTTCATTCAGCTCTGCCATAAAGGAGAGTCTTTTCAACAGAGGTAGGAAAGTCAAAGCTAGGAAAAACTACATAAACAGAGCAGCCCCCTATTGGGAAGCAGGAGGAGCCATGTGCCTCCCTTGCCTAAGTGTGTCCCCCTTTCCTATGACTTCAGCAATGATATTTTTTTAAAGGTATATAATAAGAATAGAGGATACTGGCAAACATGCACAGGGAGGGGGGAACACGCATTGCAGACTCATCATGCCATGGTGCTTTATTTTGCCCTTCTGCAGAAAAAGAGAATTCAAATTTTGGGATTTCCTTTAAGTTTGTGCTCATTTTATTCAATGTGCAGCTCAATATGAAATCACAAAGCCCTCTAGTTATGTGAAGTTGAAGGCTTTCATGGCTGGCATCCATAGCTTTTTGTGGGTTTTTCGGGCTAGAAGGCTATGTTCTAGAAGAGTTTATTCTTGAGACTGTGTTCTATAAGAGTTTCGCCAGCAGCTGTGGCTGGCATCTTCAGATAATGCTGGCATGGAAGAGAGTGGGGTATATATACTGGTCTCCCACCAAGACTGTATGGACTTTACAAGATCCACAAGGATTCCATTCCACTCTGACCCATAGTGAGCACCATTGGATACCCCACATATGATCTGGCCAAGTTTCTGGCCACACAATTACAAACCCATATAAGACAAAGCCCCCACTATATCAAGGACTCAGCTCACTTCACAGAAAAAATCAACAGCCTCAAACACAAACCCAAAGACATACTTGATGTGGTTTCCTTGTTCAACAAAGTCCCCATAATGAACACCATAACACTCGTCCAACAATTTTTTTCTGGAAGACATCACAGCCCTGTTCGAACAAGCTACTTCCAGTAGGACAATAGATTCTACATGTGGCAGCAAATGAAAGCCCTCTGAGCCCAATGATAGCAAACTTTTACATGGAATACTTTGACAAACAAGCCCTGGAAACAGCACCCAAAAGCCCACAAATGGTTCCAATATGTGGACAACACTTTCACCATCAGGAGCCATGGAGAAAAGATCTGAACATGTTTTTGAACCATCTGAACAACACCCACCGAAACATTAAATTCACGAACGAAAAGGAAGGAACATTGCCATTCTTGGATATCCTGTCATCCGCAAACTGAACCAACATTTGGGCCAAACAGTATACAGAAAACCTACACACATGGACAGATACCTACACAAGAACTCCAACCATAACCCAGGACAAAAAAAAAAAAAGCACAATCAAAACACTGGTAGACTAGGCAAAAAGGATCTGTGAACCCCATTTCCTAGAAGATGAATTGAAGCACCTAGACTGTGCTCTACTAGCTAATGGTTACTCCTGCTAAATCATCAGAAAGTCTGCCAAGACCCAGAAAAACCCAGAGGAGTGAAGACAAACAAGCACCCAAAGGGAAAGTATTTTTACCATACATAAAAGGAGTCATAAACAGAATAGGGAAACTGGTGAGGAAACACAGCATCCAAATGATCTATAAACTGACCAAGAAAATCTAGCAAATGCTATGCTCAGCAAAGAACAGGAGAGACTCTCTCACAGCCACAGGAGTTTACTACATACTGTGAAGCTGTGGAAAAGTCTATGTAGAGACCACCAAATGCAGTGTTCAAACATGTCAAATATGAATCAAGGAACATGAGAGACACTGCAGACTGGGTCAGACAGAAAAATCAGCAGTAGCAGAGCATGTTATAAACCATCTTGGACATAAAATGCTCTTTGAAAACACTGAAATTCTGGACCATACATATCAGGTCAGAATGCACAGGGAAGCCACTGAAATCCATATACCCCTGGACAACTTCAACAGGAAACCCTTAAAGCAAATAAAGTTTGGCTCAGTGTTGCCAGTTTCTGGGGAATTCTCCGGTTTCTGGGTAATAAAAAGCCTTTCCAGGTAATTTCTGGGTATAAAAAAATTATGGGGAATTTCTGGGGAATTAAATCTTCCTGTTGGGTAATTAAAAGCCTTTCCATTTATGGGGAATTATTTCACTTCCCACCCCAAAATGGCCAAAAATGCCTTTTGTGCCTAAAAAATGGCCAACCTGGAAGTCCCCGCCCCCAAAAATGGCCGACCTGGAAGAACCGCCCCCTTTTGCCTTCCCATAGTGCTTTGCAGCCTCTTGACCCAGAAGTCCCACCCCCAGACACAGGTGTCCTGCCCCTGACCCAAATGCCCCAGGGAATTTGGGGGCATTTTGGGGATTTTCAGGATTTCCTTTGAGGGTGATTGGCAACACTGGTTTGGCTACTAGTCCTGAAAACACCAAAATCAAGACCCAGAAAATGCAAATGAAAACCACCCAGGATGAGGGGGATTCCCAGCAGACAACAGATCATTAATTAAATAGACACCCTGAGGCCTTGTCATTCAACAACAGAACTGTACACAGATCAACATGCAGATCACTTCCTCTCAACCAACAGTATATGTACCCCACTTTCTTCCATGCCAGCATTCTCTGAAGATGCCAGCCACAGCTGTTGGCAAAATGTCAGGAATAAACTCTTCTAGAACATGGCCTCACACCCCTAAAAACCCACAAAAAGATCAATAAAAAGCAGCGTTCACATCTGCATGGTTAGCTTACAAAACAAAGCTTAGAGGAACAACCACAAAATGCCTTAAGAACACAGAAAAGGAGGAGAAATTAAGTGAATTCAAAAGATTATGAACTTTTAAAGGCATTATTTGGCTAGAGACTCTACTACAATTTTACAAAACACTCTTTATAAGGAGGATCTTAAAGATCACACACTACACCAAACTTTGAACTCTGCCAGGTAAAAGTTTTGAAGCAAGCACTATAAATTTGTGTAAAGGAAAAGCAAACAACTGTGTTAGAGGCCAATTTTTGCATTCACAGCAGACCATCCTATTTTGGGACAGAAACTGCAACAGGAACGGGCTTCCTATTGTGATCTGGGTTTGAAGGGGGTGAGCTTAAGGGCTTTAGAAGGCCAGGCCTTTCAGGGGGTCTTTTGCCCAATTTTTTTTGGGGGGGGGGGAAGAGTATAGGGCTGTGTAGGTGTTCCAAGCCAGAGCAGTCTTCAGAACAGTGTCCAAAGGCAATCCCCACCCTTAGAATGTGTGGCACTAGCTTGATGTGGATGTGACCAGGTGATGCTTCACAGCTGTCAGGCTATATGATATACCAATCTTTGTTGATGGACAGCACTTTGTGCCACAGATGGTCAGAGTAGCTAGTTTACTGACTGCAAACAGCAGGGTGGAAAATACAGCCTGCCAGTTCCAAAGCATTTTCCCTAGCTTCCAACAACTTGTGTGACTCTATGCAAGTCATAGGCTCAATATCGTTCCTCTGCATGCTTTAATTTTGCAGAAATGTCCCTAGAAAAATGACTAATATGTAGCTATTCATTATTTTAACAATTTTCAATATGCAAATAATAATGTTTGGACTATGTTGGGTGCATTACTTTTTGGCAAAAAAGCACTGAGAATCTGCTTCTTAGTCCTTGAGCTCCCTGAATCATGAAGAACCACTACTAAATGTGACATTTTTCAGATGAAAACCTAATGGAGCTAAAATAGCTGTAAATGTCATGAAGCTGTACAGCAGCCTTGACAAGCTTAGAAGGACACTAGCTGCTTAGTAGAAAGACTCACACAAATTATGCACTGTTACACACAGAGAGACACACACAAACCCTTTCCTTCTAGTGCATAATTCAAGATTAATTCTAGCCCAGCTAAAAAGCCTGCCTATCTCATGCACAGTTTATAATCACACATTAGCGGGGAGGGGGACACTGTAGTGCTAATTCTCATCCTATAAATATACAGGGCTGCATCCAGGGCTAGACAGATGTCTGAGTTCATGTACTATTCTTTAGATGAACAGCTGAGATACACCAGGAGGTCAAGGGAGCTGTTCATCTACCAATAATGAGAGGGACAAAGGGGGAAGGAAGAGAGGGAAGAGTCACTCAGGGTAATGATTGAGATGTTTCATCTCCCAAGACATTCAATGCAATCTATTCAAAAGCCACAAACATGATGCAGGAACTGGCCAGTATAGGATCAAAGATCACATTAACAGGTTTAATATCTCAAACGTTCCCTCCTAGGCAGTGGTTCCTAAACCTGGGTCTCAAGTTGTTGAACTACAACAACCAGAATCCCTGACCATTAGCCAGGCTCTGTGGGGCTTCTGCGAGATGAAGTCCAATATCTATGGATCCAGTTTTGGGAAGTATTGCTCTTAGGTTTGGCCTATGGCCACTCAGCCCAACATGGAGCATATTTGGAAATGCTGCCCTCTGGTGTGCAGATGTGATCCTAATATATGATACAATGTGGCCAAATAGAGTGCAGAGGAATATGCTTCAATGCAACACTATTAACACTCATTGACAACAATCATTAGGAATATTTTGCCTTGTTTGCCACCATCATAGTAAAATCATGCCTGGAGCATGTCTTATCTGTTTCACAAGGAAAGAAACACATGAAATGTGGCATTTTATTTAGGACTGAACTGCACAGAATTCTACCAGTGAGAGTTCCTGATACCACTGCCTGTTCTGGAAGAGTTAAGACCAGTGGGGTGGTGAATTCTTGCTGGCTTTTACTCCAAACTTTAAAGGCATTATGTAAGGTTCTGAATCCTATTCCCCAAAATAGGTTCAGCACCTTGGATAGTTCATTAACAGTTCAAACCATACCTAACAAGTTCACTGCCTCACCAACATGGAAGCCACTTGCCACCACTCTCTCTTTGCATGGAAGTGCTGATAATAAGCAGGAATAGCTAGCTTGAGGAAGAGTAATAAAGTCTTCATTTGTTCTTCCAGTAGTTCTCCCCCCCTCCTTTCACATCTGTCCAGGGGCTGGGCTGGGCAAGCCTTGGAGAATCAAGTATAGCTTATGGACTTTATCTTGTTCACCCAATTTATAGGGTTCTGTTGGTGAGTGTGTCCTGTATTATGTTTCCTTATGAATCTGGCATACCTTACAACACTGTTTTCTGTTAAAGAAATAATGCCTGGGAAGACATGTAATTTCTCAACTGAGATATACCTGCTTAAATAAATAACATTCCCAAGCTCTTCCTCTGTAGAATTTGCTTCTTGGGAAGTATGCTTTACACGACAGCTTTAGATTTGTAAAATGCAGACTCATATTTTGGAAGAAGCAACATATTTTAAGAGCAAGAATGTTGTCTTTTTCCAGTCTTGTTCTTCAGCTATGATTAGACTATCCACTCTTCCCCATAAAATAGATAATAATACTACAATTTATGATTTGCAATGATGCACACAGTTTTATCCAATCAAGTTCATAGTTACCATATACATTTAGAAGAACTCGGAGATTTCCTGCTGGCTAGAAAGTTTGCTTAAAAAACAAGCAATGAACAAACAAATGCATCCATGCTCCTTTGTAAGTCTGTTTAATCATAGAAAATGTAATGCAGATGAGATGTGAATCTAGACTCCCCTGCAGTAAATATTTACAAAACCAGATGACTGTGAGATCTTCATGTGCCAGCCAAATTGCATAAACCTGCTCCTGGTTTGGAAGAGTTTAAATAGCTCCCAAGTGCTCCAGCTGGTAATCTGCTTAGTCTTCTAGATGGCCACAAGCTAAACAGGGTGGAGCCCCATACATTGCTTCCCAGTGCAAAATCATGACTGTTGATCTGGCAATATGGACTATTGCTCTATTATGTCCCCAGACATTGGGAAAGCCATTTTGGCAGACTACAAATTATCTGGTGACCATGACAAGTGACTTTGGATTTGCAGTCCAAAAAAGCAACTTTTCCATGCTATGACAGCTTGATACAGGCACTTCCACAGAGCCTTCTGTTTTGGGAAGTCCTCACTCTGCTTTGGGTGACTGGTAATATGATGAGAGTACCCTCATTAATCAATAATGTGATCAAAACAGCATCACCACTATAACAAGCAATTTAGAAAGATCTAAACACAAAGACATCAGATACCAGCAACAAAGCCTTTTGGACTTCCTGTGAGTCAAGTCACTTGGTTGCAAGCCAGCACAATATTGATATGGTAGCCCTGTTTAAGTATTTGAAGGTGCGTCCTATTGATGGAGCAAGCTTGTTTTCTGCTGCTCCAGAGATTAGAACACGGAATAATATATTCAAACTACAGGAAAAGAGGTTCCACCTCAACATTTGGAAGAATTTCCTGACAGTAAGAGCTGTTCGACAGTGGAGCATACTCCTTCGGAGTGTGGTGGAGTCTCCTTCATTGGAGGTTTATATACAGAGGCTGGCTGGCCATCTGTCAGTTTTTTTATTATTATTATTATTCTGTGTTCCTGCATGGCAGGGAGTTGGGCTGGATGGCCTTTGGGGTCTCTTCCAACTCTATGATTGACAACTATAGTGTCAAACTAGAACTCTGGGAGATCAGGGTCTGAATCCCTGCTCAGCCATGGAAACTAGCTGGGTGTCCTTCGGCAAATCACACTCTCAGCCTACCAGAAGGCAATAGCAAACACCTTGGGACAAATCCTGCCAAGGAAACTCCATGATAGGTTCACCTTAGGGTTGTCACAAGTTGGACATGGCTTGATGGTACACAGCAGCAAAGCCCTTTGTTATCTCTTGAGAGCTGCTGAGAGGTAATAGTCAGTAGTGGAAATTAAGTCTGACTATAAGCCACAACTAAACCTACAGGCCCTCCAGAGTTCCAGGGCAGGCAAGCCAGAAGTCTCTGTTGGTGCTGCCACTTAGGCCACCCATGACATGGCCAACGAGTGTTTCCCACAGATATTCTTGGACTGTAACTCCCATCAACACAATTAAGAATTGCAAATAGTGAGGAATACTACGAATTGCAGTTCAACAACATCTGGAGGGCCACACATTTTCATTCCCTGACAAAAATTCACTAGCTCATTAGTGACATAAGAAAACAATGATCTTACGCCTTTCATCTCCACAATATTGGTGATTACATAGCAAAAACAAATTTACTTTAAAAATATAAAACTAACCCATTCAAGTGTTAGTGGAGTGGAGTCTCCTTCCTTGGAGGTCTTTAAGCAGAGGCTAGATGGCCATCTGTCGGGGATGCTTTGATTTGGATTTCCTGCATGGCAGGGGGTTGGACTGGATGGCCCTTGTGGTCTCTTCCAATTCTATGAAGTGAGACACAGCTTTATCATCCCTGCAACTCTCTCATGCTACTGTGACAGCTTTAAAGACAGCAAGAAAAAGAGAGTTAATTTTTTTAATAACCTGTAGTACCTGAGTATAGTATAGTATTAACAGTATCTTATAAGCCTGTTGGGTAAAAGGTTTTCTTCTCATCCAGTGCACAGACACTGCTGCAGTATCTCCTGAAGGCGACAACTTGGACATACAGAGAACATTACTGTATATACAGTCATTGAAGCCCACGTCAGGTCTCCAGTTTTTCAAACAATTTGTAGGGCCTTCCAGTTGTAAATACTATTCTGAGTTGTTTGGCTTACATTGTGTAGCCTCAGCCCAAACAAACATCTTGTTTTCAAGAAGACTGCAAATATCACAAGTTCATTATGAGATACATTCAGAAATAAATGTTTGGCAAAAGGTGCTCTCTGTGCAATGGTTTTAGCCACAGGAAAGGCAAAGGAAGCTCACAAATATGTAGAAAAGATTGTTAACAAGAGACAGGCTTCTTTTAAATGGTTTTAATTCTATTGTTAGTTTAATACGGTTTTAATATCAACTTGTATAATTTTTTAACCATGGCTGGATCCACACTAGCAAAAAGATCTGTACCCACCTCGATTTTGGTGCTGTTGGAAAACACAACATGGTGAAACATCGATTTTCATAGAGAAAGCATTTCTTTTAGGTTTTAGAGTGATTTAGGAAAAACTCACCTTTTACTCTACACTTTCCAGGAAAACCAGTTTTTCCAGGGCTTTTGCCACATGTTTCCTGCTGGACTGGAGTGGCATTGAGCGGTGGGGTAGTTAGAAGCATGGGACAGATTGGTGGGTGGCATCCTCCATCCTGCAAGCATTTTGCCACTTTTTTGCTCTTTCACAATGGATCTGTGTGCATGTGTGCACAAGTATTAATAAATCATATCAAGATAAAGCAAAAAAAAAAGGTGGGGGGAGAATTTTATTTCAGCAGAAACATAGTTAACATGGGTCCTTGTAATGCTGGAATTTTGGATTGGGTCTGCGTGTGATTTTTAAGGATGGCTGGAGGCCAATGAACAGACCTGAAAACATTAAACAGAGTGTGCAGAAAGACAGCCGGCTCCCTGTTTTCCCAAGGGACAAATCCAGCCCGTTCTTCTCCAGGGGAGTAGGAGACACAGTGCCAGCCAAATATCACACCAAGGGCAAGGAGATTATTCTGCTGATATCAATATTAATTCAGTTGTGGAAAGGGAAGCAAGGAAAGAAACATTTTATATTTTCTTTCTCTTCCTCCTTGGGGCTGCCTGTGTCAGGAGACATTTAAAGTTCTCTTGCCTACTTGCTGGGGCGCAAAAGAGGGAAGGGGATTGGATGGGGAAGTGGTCCAATGAGAGTGCAAGGTAGGTGGTAAGACTGACAGAAAAACAAGAAAGGCTGTTGGTTGATAGGTTTGTGTATACTGGGAAGGAAACAAAGCACATGAGGGAAACACCTTTTTGTACCAATTTGAATTCAGCTGTGGGAACTGTGTGGCTATCAATATAATTTGAGTCCAGATTTTTACTAGGCAAAATGCTGCACTCTGGATCAGGATTGTTTTACTGCTGTGAACTCAGCCTATATGTGTTGCCTTGAGTTCCAGTATGGGGGAAAGGTGGGGTATAAATAAAGTGATGCATGAATTATTCCTCCCTAGTTCCTATGCAAAGTGAAGGAAGGGGCTCATGTTTTAATCAATGCTATTATTTTTGTTCTTTGGCATTGCAAAGGAAGCAGGTTAAGCTTCAGCATAAGGCAAAATATTCTATTAAGCCATGCTTAGAGTCACAAAGCTGTATAATGGAATCCTAATCATCCCCATGTTATGGGAGTCACTTATTCTTTTCTTTTGGTTTTGTTTTACAGCATGAAACAATGGTACTCAGAAACATTTTTACTCCTACACTGTGTCCCCAAGAGAGACATATTTCAAGCACCTGTATTTAACATTTAAAAACTATCCACACTAAGCAAAAGGGTCTGTCGAAGTTGTCTATCAAAAACAAGGACATTTAAAATCAGTGCATCACATAACCATTTTGATAAGTTAATATACAGAGCTGTTTTTAGTCAACCCTGATTTTTTTATCATTCCTTACAAAGTGATGTAATTTGAATTCTTTGTATTACTAGCTGCAATTACATCTGAAATTATGTTGACCTCCATCAAGATGTAAATTGCCTCCCAGAAACTGATATACCCAGTGATTTCTTGAATGGAAACCCATCTCATATACTCCTTTAGCTTTGGTGAACAATCAGTATATTTTACATCTGGACATTATGTGCACATATTGTGAACACTTGCAAACATATCTTTCTTCCATAAAAATCCAGGCCAAGTCAGGTACAATGACTTCAGATCAATCACTTATGCTGTGTATCTGCAAACTCCCTCCTTACCACTTATCATCCACCCAGTTTTGATGTCTGTTAGATCATAAAGCTGATAAAACAAAAATTATTTCCATATTATTTACTGGGAAACCATGGTTTAACAACCCCTAAAGCTGGTCACAGAAGTGAGAGAACATGGGACAAAGCAGGAGCACATAGACAGATAGCTCATTTTCAAATCAATAACCCATAATTTAATTGGCCCAAGATCTTTCCCCTTCTCAGTGCAGCCACCTTGATCCAAAGCACACTGCAGAAATAATCCAGTTTGACACCCTTTTAACTGCCCTGGCTCCACGCCACTGAATTCTGGGAACTGTAGTTTTGTGAAACATTTAGCCTTCTCCGTCAGAGCTTTCTGATGCCACAAAGTATAATTTCCAGGATTCCTTAGCACTGAGCCAGGGCAGTTAAACTCGTCTCAAACTGGATTTTTTCTACAGTGTGTTTTGGACCACAGTGTCAAATGCAAGTTACCAACCGTTTAAAATATGGAATGCATATAAATACATTCATGTTTAAAATGAACAAAATCATTATGTTTTTCTGGGAGAGGAGATTATGAAACTTGGAGACATTTCTATAGTGACTGATAAGGTGTTCATTTTAGTATACTAGCATTTTAGTATATTATTGTGTTTTATAGTGTTGTGTTTCATCATCCATTTTAAATTATACATGTTTGATAGTCTGACCTTTGGTGGAAGGGGCATTATAAATAAACATTATTTTTATTATTAAGTTTGAATAAGATTTTACCAAACCAATGTTACACAGAATCCTATGTAAAAGAAAGATGTACAGATATCAATACCATTGTTTTCACTCTGGTGCTAAATTACATATCCAGCAAAGCAGGATTAAGCATTTGAGCCTGGTATGTTTGGACAAATCAGTCTATTTCTAGTTGGCATTACCTGTACATTTGTTCACTTATAAGTCTGTCTCAGCCTATTTCAACATGAATGTGACATTTATTTTTAATCTTTGCAAAACTATGCAGTTAAATATTCATTTATGAGTTCTCGCTTTCTCTCTCTGAAAAAACATTTTGAGCATTTTATAAAAATAAATAAAATCTTTATTTATAGTACCCGCCTCTCCCCATGGATCGAGGCAGGAGTACATCAGATTAGCACAAATTTATCTAAAACTACAACAATCAATTAATAAGACAAAATTTAATAAAGTTGATACAAATCCATACCTATATATGACCTCTGGAGGCCAAAATCAGCACTGAAATACAGTTGGCCCTCTGTTTTCACAGGGTATCTGTTCCGGACTCCCTACCCCTGCGAAAACAGAGGCTTAAGCATATTCAAGCCCCATAGGCTTGAATGGGGCGCATGCCTGCAAGTGCACACAGGCACAAACCGTGGGAGCGAACCACAATGGAAACAATGGAGGTCACCCTTCCATGAGTATTCAAGATCGCGGATCCCAGATCCATGCGTTAAGAGGGACGAATGTATTAGGGAAGTCAAATGATGAATAATTAAGTTCTGATCCTCACATCAGTCCAAGAAGCAAATTTGCTTCAGAATTTGCAAAGATTGCACTTTTTCAGCATTCACGGCTTATCTTGCAAACCCTCCAGAGGTACATTGTTGGTTTTGTTTTTTAAAAAGAGCCTCCCCACCCCATTATTTAATACCAAACACAAAAGCACTGTTCACATCAGGGTGGGTAGAACTATGTTTTTCAACATTCAGTACTGAATGAGTGCATGTTTAAATATTGTAGTACACTCATTCTGACAAATTTTTACTCCCTTTGCTTCATTCAACTATACAAATATTCCAGCTAAATATCAATATGATTCTCCAGGAATAAGTGTGCCAAAATATATATACTTCTAAACAATTGCAGAAGCTTGAATTATGAAAAAGATGCTCTTAGGCACTACTGATTTGTAGCTATCACTGTGTACCCATCTCTTTAACATGCCATTGTACCACCGATAAACAGGGTAAAATTGACACACACTAGACTTAAAAAAATGTTCTCATGCATTTCCACTTAGTAAAGATAAATGGAAGAATTTCTGATTACATGCAGCCTTTTTGGGAGATTGTAATTATGCTGAAACAAGTAACTCGAAACACACTTGCAAAATAGGAATCAAGAACATTATTTAATTTTGGGCTAGTGTAATAGTCCAAAATGTGTGAAAATTGCACAACAGTTGTAGAAAAAAGCCTTTGTACCCAAAAAACCAGTGATGGTCCTACTGTAAGACGAATGCGTGAGTTCTGACTTAAACCCAGAGCTGAAGAACCGAAGAACCAAGGAATTTAAAATACATATCTTTACAAATAGAGGTGGGGTATTTCTAACTCTCTTATAGCAGATTGGGTGGATAGGCCTTCCGGAAGAGATCCATCTTAAGTGCCTTCTTAAAGGCATCTAAGGTGGTAATGAGACAGATCTCCTCTGGCAAGCAATTCCATAATTTAGGAGCTATGGCAGTAAATGCCCTGTGGGAATTGGCAATAATCCTTGAGAACTCCTGGAAAACAAGAGAAGTCCCAGGAGACTGGAGGAGGGCAAACATTGTCTCCAACTTCAAAAAGGGAAGAAAGAGGATCCCAACAACTATTGCCCAGTTAGTCTGACATCAATATTAAGAAAGATTCAAGAGCAGCTCATTAAACAGAGAGCCTGCAACTATTTAGAAGGGAATGCCATAATCACAAAAATTCAACATGGGTTTCTCAAAAACAAGTCATGTAGACATAGCATATCTTGATTTCATTAAGGTCCCCCATTATATACTTGAAAACAAGATAGTACAATGTGGGCTAGACAATGCAACTGTAAGGTGGATTTGTAATTGTTTGACTGGCTGAACCCAAAGGATACTCAACAATGGCTCCTTTTCATCCTGGAGAGAAGTGACTAGTAGGGTTCCACATGGTTCTGTCCTGGGACCAGTGCTATTCAATATCTTTATCAATGACTTATCAAATTTGCAGATGACACCAAACTAGGAGAACTAGCTAATACCCCAGAGGAGAGGATCAACATTCAAAATTACTTTAATAGATTAGAAAGCTGGGTCAAAACTAACAAAATTAACTTCAACATGGAAGTTGTTGTTAACCTGGTGTTTACATACCTTATTAAGTTCTTCCCGGGTGTTCTGAGAGTGCGGGGGGCATTGTGTAGGGAGAGGTGTTCCCTCACGTAACTTGGGCCCAAGCCATATAGGGCTTTAAAGGTAATAACCAACACTTTGTACTGTTCCTGGAAGCTAATTGGTAGCCAGTGAAGAGATTTTAATATTGGTGTTATGTAGTCTGATCTAGATGTTTCAGTGAACAATCTGGCTGCCAAATTTTGCACCATTTGAAGCTTCCAAACTTGGTACATAGGTAGCCCCATGTAGGGCACATTACAGAAATCTAAATGAGAGATTACCAGTGCATATACCACTGCTTCAAGGTCCTTTTGGTCCAGGTAGGGACACAGTTGGTGTATCAACCGAAGTTGGTACCATGCACTCCTGGCCATCATATCCACATGGGATGATAACTGTAGAGATGGCTCCAGGAGTACTCCCAAACTGCGAACTTTGTCCTTTAAGGGAAGTGTGACCCCGTCCAGGACTAGTTGACAAATCTCCATCCCTGGACTAGGGGTACCTATTGCAAGTACCTCCGTTTTCTCTGGATTCAACTTGAGTTTGTTTTCCCTCATCCAGCCCATTACTGACCCAAGGCAGGCATCCAGAGGAGAGATGTCATCCTTAGTCACTGCAACAGAGACATAAACAGATTTGGGTGTCATCAGTGTACTGATAACATCGCACCCCATGTCTCCAGATGATCTCTCCCAGCGGTTTCATGTTCATCTCATTGCCTTTTTGTTGCAGTAAGATTCAGGGTATATCCACACTACACAGGTATAGCTGTTTGATACCACTGTAGCTGCCATTTCATGGATATTTTGGGCTTGTAGGTTGATGAGGTACTTAGAATTATGTGCCAGAGAGCAAATGTGTTGTATTTCAGGGAATAGCACTAGAGAATTCTAATTACCTCCTTAAACAACAAGTCTCAGGATTCCATAGGATAATGCCATGGCAATTAGGGGTCCAAAGCAGCTTCTGTAAATAGAATGGAAAGGGATGTCAACTTGTCCTTTGCCTCAGCCAGGAAAATGAACAGAACCAGCTCCATACAGCACCCTGTTTTATATGCTTATCTACAACCAAAGAATAGAAGAAAGTGAAAGAAAAAGATCCAATTCCACCTTCTCTGAGGCACATGGGAGCAAGACGGTTAATTGAGCCAGCACTTTTTCTACCAGGTGCTCTTTGGTATGAATAAGAAAAAATCCAGAATAAGGTGTAAGCAAGCCTTCTTATTTCATCTTCAGTTGTTCTCATTACTGCTGGAGGAACACTCAGGTTTTCTCTTGCATTTGTTCACTCTGTTCACTCTGGGCTGAAGTCCAGATCAAATTAAATTGAATTCTTTATACACCCAAAAATCCTGCTGTACTAACTGGCACTTTCTAAGCAACAAATGGTGGCAATTCAGCATCTGTTCGTCCTCTTTCTAGCAGATTGCATGAATACCTGCATGGGATTCTACATACAGTGAATGGGAAAGTTAAGCATATTACATTAGGCAGGGTGGGCAACTATGGCGCATGCAGAGGCCAATTTTCACCCCCACACCAGGCTGCAACATTCAATTTTTAGCTGATCTTTGAATGAAAAAACAAAACAACAAATGACTTCTGGTTTGTACTTGTGATTTTATTAAAGAACATTTTTCATGTTTTGGAGGTCTGGGATTGGTGCATTTGTGTATGGGTAAATATCTGTCCAGGTCTGGCAGCTTGATGTTTCTCTACCATTTGGGGATGAAAAATTGCCCATTTTTAAAAATCACTCAGTGCAAAAAGTATGCAGGGGATATGTGCAGGATATGGGACACGGCCACACACACACACACTTGAACAGGGAATTAAAATGAAATCACAAGCAGAAATGGAAAACAAGAAAAGGAGCTATAAGCCAAGTCTGTAAAAAGGCATAAAGGCAAGTGACCCGTAGGCATATGAGTTTTAAGCCCTTACTTTATACACTGAAACAAGAGTCTTATCATCAAAAGGTATATAAGACAAACTACAGAACCTTCTCCTATGGAAACAGACACTGGAAACAAACTCAGTACCGGGAAGAAAACAAAAAGGTGTCAATTTTTTATTTAAAAAATCCTTGAAGATGATGGTATTTGGAGAAAAGGCACTCTAGTTCCATGTTGTGAAATATGCATGCAAAAGGCCTCACATCGTCTACAGCTAAACTAAACCTAACTACACCCTCAATCAACTTCCATTTGTACTCAATTGACATAAATATTAGAACAGTGTTTCCAAACCTTTTTGAAGATGAAGAGATCTAATTTTCAATTTTTGAACTACAAATTGAACCACACACAATACTGCGGGTGAACAAACTGAACTTTTAAAAAATAAGCTTTTAATTCAGTACATAAAATAAACAATTAGATTTTAAACTATTTAGAAAAATAAAGAATAAAATTAATTCCAATTGTCAACATAAAATTCAATAACTTCCTTGCTCCTGCTTCTCATTCATGATTTTTGCCAAAAAGCAGAGCTTTCTTGCTGACTATGATCTGCAAGTCTGCCTGTGGATTCAGGTGATTCCTAGATTTTGTCTTGACTAACAAAAGAAAGCTGAATCCAGATTAACACAAGTATATTTGTAGAACTCCCTGAATTTCCATCTCACACATCCCAAGGGTGTGGGCAGCCCATATTGAGAACCTCTGTGTAGAACATAAAGGAAAATCAAGACAAAAAATAAAGAATTCTTTACATACATCAGAAGAAGGGAACTAACTAAAGAGCATTTAAATCACTGGATTTCAATAGATTTAAGAGTACTAAAAGCTGTTAAGGAGACTAAATGAATTATTTTCATCATTTTTCACTGCAGAAGATGTTGAAGTGAATCAGTTTCCTCGGGTAGTATTTTTAGGAAAGGAGCCTGAGGAGCTGAGGCAAATTGTG
The DNA here is from genome assembly GCF_019175285.1 of Sceloporus undulatus. Lineage (NCBI taxonomy): Eukaryota > Metazoa > Chordata > Lepidosauria > Squamata > Phrynosomatidae > Sceloporus > Sceloporus undulatus. The sequence continues at coordinate 110,589,072 of NC_056523.1, read as the reverse complement.
GCAATGAGTTTCTACAGAGGTCCTAACAAATTGAAAACAACAGATCATTAGATACAGATGGTATCAATCAAGCATTTTATCTATACTATCTCACCTTTATGGAACTTAAGGTGTAACTACCCAAGAGCTTTTAATGGTCTAAAATGAGAAAATGCTGTTCTTTTGATAAAAATAGAAAGGGATGTTAGAGGATTCTGTTGGCTCTCCTCTGCCTCCTGCAAGTGTGAAGCAACCAAAACAAACAAAAACTAGGCCCAAACAGAGGTGTCAGCATTCAGCACTGTCTGAGGTGCTTGACCTCAACAGTAGCTCACAGCAGAGTCCAGAAGCAGAACCCAGTATCCAGTATTTGGCAATAAAGCACTGACTAACCTGAGATGAGGCACAGACACAGATGACTTCTTCCAAAGTCCTTGGAGGCTTTTATCTTCCTGTTGCAAGATATATACAAAGTATTTACAGCATAGGCTCTGACTTCTGTCAACATACACTGTCTGCTACAATCCACTTCTTCTACAAATGCTCCTGATCAACCCACACCTGTCCTGGATTCCAGAACCCTTATATACAGTGGTGATACCATTAGGGTCAACACCTGGTGTTTTTTAACATTTAAAGCCATAGAAATTATTTTACCACTTCTTAAAGGGACATTTTACCCAACAGATTCAGCATATTACAGTGTAGTTCATCTAACATGTGTTTTAGATAAGTTGGTAGAAACTGTTTCTAAAGAAAAAAAATTAACTGTATATAATGGCAAACCCTATTCAAGAATCAACTTAAGTGTGTTACAGTCCGCCGAGAAGCGGCGGTCTGCCGCCGCCACCGGTTGCAGCATCCGGGAACCGCAGCAGCCAAACGGCGCGGTTCCCGGATGCTGCCAAGAAGGAGCGCAAAAATCGCACTCCTTCTTGCGGCCCGGAAGAGATGCCGCGAAGCACTAGTCGCACACTTGCGGCATCACTTCCGCCACTTGACATGAGGACGCACAGCGTCCGCAACGTCAAAATGGTGGCTGTGTGGAACGGCCGCCGCCATTTGTTACGGACTCTGTCTGTAATAGGAGTAGGGGCGTCTAGAAGATACGCCCCTTTTTCAAACTGGGACATCCTGAGGACGTCCGAAATGGCGGTCTGTAACCCGCCATAGTTTCTGCAAAAGCAAATCCTGTCTCACTGACTTTTTATTGATATTTGAAAGTGTAAATCGGCATACAAATAGGGCTGCTCTGTTAGAGATGGTTAAATTGTCTTCCAAAAGGCTTTTGACAAAGTCCATCATCATCAACACTTGTTAGATGACTTTTTAAAAAAGAAAGAAACTCAACACATAACACAGCAATTAAGAACTACAACAGTCCATTTATGTTCTTTGCTCTACATAGTAACAAACAGAAACAATCATATACATTAGGACATTGTTCTAATGTAGTAGTTTACAATTCTGTATTGCACCGGCAAAACAGAGCATTCAGAAAACTGTACCAGAACAGCTATTCATGTTACATGTTCTTTTTTCTCAGTTATCAGAAAAAAGTTGTGTTAAAGCTGGTGTACAAAAGAAATGACAAAGCACATGTCATTCTATTGTCAAAAACTAAATTGCATGCATTAGCTCAAAAATATTTGCACAAAGTAATAATGTCTGGGGGGAAATGTCCACACCTAACAGCAATTTAAAATCATGCCTTTTAATAGCTTTCCACATATGACAAACTCTTCCTGCATACCAGTTTGCCATCTTAGACAGTTTTCTTCATGTAACCTCAGGGCCACCACAGTAACAGCAAGAAACCTGTTGTGGTATTCATAAAACTGCCTGAGCTGTTTAACAAAGTTAAACACACACAAAGTTAGTGTACTGACAAGTTATAGCAATAGCAACTATATTGTTTGCACATGTTCTTAAACTCAGCGTGGTCAGGTTCTAGATCTGTGGTGCAGTTGGAAAGGCCATTTTTCGCTATAGGTTGCCCTATGGATTTCCAACATTTCCAGAAGGCCCTGCTCCATCTCTGCCTCTGAGGGGAAAGGAGGAAGGTAGGGCTTCCCATCAGCCCTACACAAAGGAACTCTCTCCTTCCCAGAAGGCCCTGCTCCATCTCACTCTCCTGCTTGTCCCAGAATTCTCCACAGGAAGAAGGACAAGTATAACCGGTGCTCCCTGGAAGTACTTCCTGCTTGCATTGGACTCCTACCCAGAAGGCCTGAGCTGGCTATATTATTATTGTTTTTGTCATTATTGTTATTATTGTTGTTGTTGACCTTTAATTGTAAAGCTAGCTTCACCTCTTTCTTTTCTCTGTGAACCCCATCCTTCCCATGGCTCGCCACATTTCTCCTAACCTGATCCCCATCCGGCCTCTCCCTGTCTCCCTGCTTCCCTTCCTCTGTTCCCTCTGGAACTGCCGCTCTGCTGCCCCTAAAGCAACAGCAATTCATGACCTCTTTCTCTCTAAATCCTTTAACCTCCTCGCTCTCACCGAAACCTGGCTCCCAGCCCATGATACTGCAACCTCCTCTGCCCTTTCTTTTGGTGGTCTCTCCTTCACGCACACAAGCCGTCCTGAGGGTCGAGGAGGAGGGGTTGGTATCTTGCTATCTAACTCCTGCCAGTTTCAAGTTCTATCTTTTCCCCCCAGCTATCACTTCTCTTCCTTTGAGTTTCATCCTATTAGACTCTTTTCTCCTCTACAGCTCCGGGTTGCAGTCATCTATCGCCCTCCTGGTTCTGCCACCCAGTTCCTATCTGACTTTGAATCATGGCTGACATTCTTCCTTTCAGATTCAGTCCCCACTTTGATCCTAGGTGACTTTAATATCCACGTTGACGATTCCAACAACCCTACAACATCTCGCTTTAACTCTCTGCTAGCTTCTTTTGGCCTCCAACCACACTCCAACTCTTCAACTCATTCTCTTGGTCACTGTCTTGACCTAGTTCTTGCTGCAAACTGCGCCATTTCTGACTACCTGGCACTTGACTTTCCACTATCTGACCATCATTTAATCTCCTTTGCTCTCACTTATACTCCTCCTCCTCGCCATACTATTCAACGTCTTTTTCGTGATCTTCAATCTGTCGACTCTAACCATCTTGGTCTGACCCTGGATTCATCTCTCTCTTCCCTAAATCTCGGGGATTCTGCTGATTCAGCTATGTCTTTATTTAACTCAACTCTTTCCTCAACTCTCGACCATTTTGCCCCTGTCTCTGTACGCACTTCTTCCTCTAAGACTAGGCCTCAGCCCTGGCTTACCCCCAACATTAAGTTTCTCCGGTCCTGCTCTAGAGCGGCCGAACGTCTTTGGAGAAAGTCCAAAAAGTGGGCTGATTTTATCCATTTCAAATTTGTTCTTTCTTCTTTCTCGCGCGCCCTCTCTATGGCAAAACAGAATTATTACAAATCATTGATCTCTGCCAATGAGAGGTGCCCGCAGCGTTTGTTCTCCACCTTCAACACTTTGCTTAAACCTCCCTCTCCTCCTGTCTCTTCATCTTTCTCTCCTAATGACTTTGCTAATTATTTCATCTCTAAGATTACCACTATTCGCTCTGAGATAGTCCCTCCTGATTCTTCTTCTGCTCTTAATCTTCTATCGCCTTCGCCTAACAAATTTTCTGTCTTTCCTCCTGCCTCTTTGGATGAACTCTCTACACTTCTGAACTCTTCCAAACCTGCTACCTGTCCTCTTGATCCAATTCCTACTCGTCTTCTAATCTCTATAGCTCCCTCCTTTCTGCCCTCGCTCCTCCATATCTTCAATCTCTCTCTCTCTAAAGGCTCCTTCCCGTCGGACTTCAAACATGCTCTCATTTCCCCAATTCTGAAAAAACCTTCTCTTGACCCCTCCTCTTTGTCTAGCTATCGTCCGATTTCTCTTCTCCCCTTTCTTTCTAAGGTTTTGGAACGGGTTGTCTATTCGCGCTGTCTTGAGTTTCTTGAAGCCAATTCCATCCTTGATCCCTTTCAGTCTGGCTTCCGCCCAAGGCATTCTACAGAGACAGCTCTCACTAAGATCTCGAATGACCTTTTACAGGCCAAGGCTAATGGCCTTTACTCTGTTCTCATTCTTCTCGATCTGTCTGCAGCCTTTGACACTGTTGATCACTGTCTTCTAGTTGACATACTCTCTGACCTTGGGTTCTCAGACTCTGTTCTCGACTGGTTTAGATCTTACTTGTCTGGCAGATCTTTTGCAGTAGTTGCAGGTGGTCAGACTTCTTCTCCTGTTCCCTTATCTGTTGGAGTTCCCCAGGGCTCTGTTCTGGGTCCCCTTCTGTTTTCTCTCTACACACTGTCCTTAGGAAAACTCATTAGCTCTTTTGGCTTTTCCTACCATCTGTATGCCGATGACACCCAGCTGTATCTTTCTGCCCCTGACCTTTCTCCAAGGCTTGAACAGCAAGTCTCATCTTGCCTTACAGCTGTCTCGCAGTGGATGCGCCATCGGCGTTTGAAGCTCAACATGTCCAAGACGGAGCTTCTTGTCTTTCCTCCTAAGCCCAACCTTCAACACTCCTTTTCTGTCTCTGTGGACAACATTTCCATTCAACCAGTCCAGCAAGCCCGCAGTCTTGGCTTTATCTTTGACTCTTCTCTGTCGTGTATCCCTCAGATCCAGACCACAGCCAAGGCTTGTAGATTCCTTTTGTACAATATTGCCAAAATCCGACCATATCTCACTGCCTCTACTGCCAAGATCCTGGTCCATGCCCTAGTGATCTCACGACTTGATTACTGTAATGTCCTCCTGGCTGGGCTTCCTCTTTCTCACCTCCGTCCTTTAATCTCTGTCCAGCATTCAGCTGCACGCATTATCACTTCCACCCACCGCTCTGACCACATCTCTCCTGTGTTGGCATCCCTTCACTGGCTCCCTCTCCCTTTCCGCATTCAGTATAAGCTCCTGCTGTCGACATTCAAAGCCCTCCATGGACTGGCCCCTCCTTACTTATCAGACCTTCTTTCTCCTCACCTTCCCACCAGGGCCCTCCGTTCTGGTAGTCAAGGGTTCCTGTCTCAGCCCAGGATTTCCTCTGCCCCATCCCGGATTCGCCCCTTTTCACTTGCTGCCCCTCACTCCTGGAACCTTCTTCCTCCACAAGCAAGAGCCATCACTTCTTTAACCAGCTTCAAAACGGAGCTGAAAACCATCCTATTCAGAGAAGCCTTCCCAGGCATCGCATAATTGTCGCTTACTATCTGATCTTCTGTTGTTGGCTGTTTATCGATCCATTTCCTGTATTCCTATGTACTGTATATGTATTATCCTACTTGTGATTATGTACTTTCCCTGGATAATGATTAACCATCCATTATGAAGCCTTGCCCTCCCTCCAGTCCATCTGCCTTGGTCCAGGCCTCGGAGGTTGAGAGGAACTGCTGGACCTCTTACCCTTTCCCTCCACCACTCCCTTCTCCTTCTGTGTCTTGTCTTTTTAGATTGTAAGCCTGAGGGCAGGGAACCGTCTAACTAAAAAGATTGCATGTACAGCGCTGTGTAAATTTACAGCGCTTCATAAATAAAGGTTAATAATAATAATAATAATAATGGAAGTCAAATGCACTGAGGTTTTTGGCTGTCTCAGTCTCAGAGGATTATCATCATCTTCTAACCCAAGTAATTAATTTGCAAGCAATGAGCAGAACTAACAATGCTCAAGGGCCCTTATTGGAACCATTCAGTACATGCCACTAGAAAGCTGGAGTGAGCAGTAAAGCTGTCACAATGGATTAGCATTTGCTCACTTGATGGCATTTCATCTCATTGAAAGATGCTGGGAGGCTACAACACAAAACACATGACCCCCATTACACAAATAGGCAATGATGAGCTTGGTGGGGAGAAGAGGAAGATCATGACGCCGGATGGCTGTGGGAGATTAGACAGGCATCACAAAAAAAGTTGATTGCTGGAGACAATGTTCCAGCTTGCACTGCAACCCCTCTTCTATTGTTTGAGATTACTTCCGAGACAGCTGGAAAAGAGCATTCTTCCTTCAGTACAAAGTCATCCTTTCCAGACCCCCCCCCCCCGTTTTCTTTGGAGCTGAAGTTAAGTGGCACTGTTGAGCAAGAGCCCCAAATAAGAGGCCCAAGGAAGCAAGGGGAAAGGGGGATATTTTTGCCAAAAGCAGCATTTTGCTAAGGATATAATTTAATTTAGTCTAAAACATTTTTCAGAGAAGTACTATGCCTCAAAGCACTCAATTTAATATACAATTCAACAGACAAGGAAGTGACCAAGAACATTATGTAACTGTCTGTGATTACAAAGGACAAGGACCAAGAACACTACAAAAACTTCCTTTAAGGTAGCAGTGGCTCAACTCTGTAAAATGGCACAGTGATGACACTGCCATGCTTAAATTGAGCATAAAGTGGCTTAGGATGAAAATGTTATTGCAAAGTAATTATTCATAGAATTGTACACTAACCATTGGAAAAGTATACCATCAAACTAAGACTATGGCTACCACTGAGCTAGTTTCTGCTGATTAATTTCACAAGCTATGACAGCAAAGAACAGCAATTCAGAGAAGTTGATCCCTGCAGGAACAGGATTGAATCCAACTGTTAGTATCTGCACCTTCTTAAACTCTACTGTCAATCTTCCATTGTTACATTCAAAAACACAGTCATGTTAATCTGTATCAGTGTAAAAAGGGATCTTGTAGCACCTTTGAGACTAAGGAGCAAAACGGATGGCCCAGATAGAGTGGCATGGTGCCACCCCTTTCAGCACTGGACCAGGGCCACGACAACCGCATGCCACAGCCCTGATCCAACAGTTTGCCAGCTCAAAAAGAGCAGCAAAATGCTGCTCCTTTTAGAGCCGGCAAAAAGGTGCCTTTGCCACCACGGAGGCACTTTTCAGATCTCTTTTTTGGCATATGTCGTATAAACACCATGCCAAAGGAGCACCATGATGCTCCTCACCATGCAATCAAGTGGGCGGCATTATGCAGACATGGGGGCAGCATGGGGGGCGTGTGTTGTTCAAATGCCAGTGCTTCAAGCTGGTCTGTTTAGGCCCCAACTAAGAGAAATAAGTTTGTAGCATAAGCTTTTGTGGCCTCTGTTTACTTCATCAGATACATGGAGTGAGTCACATATACATAGACATTTATACCTTATCCATAATGCTTAGAACCAGAAAGACTTTGGATTTTGCATGGTGGGGGGATTTGGAATACCTGTTTTTGCAAAAAAAAAAAACCTGTACATCATGAGATATCTTGGAGATAGACACAAGTCTAAACATAAAACTCATTTGTTTCCTATATACAGTATACACATAGCCTGAAGATAATTTTATACAATATGTTATGCAAGAAATAAGAGCCAGCATGGTGTAGTGATTTGGATGTTGGTCTAGGACTCTGGAGATGAGGTTTCAATTCCTTGCTCAGCCATGAAACCCACTACCTGACCCTGGGCATGTCACATGCTCTCAGTCTCAGGGGAAGGCAATGTCAAACCTCCTCTGAACAAATTTTGCCAAGAAACCCCCATGATAGGTTCACTTAGGGTCGTCATATGTCAGAAACAACTTGAAGGTACACAGTAACAAACAAAAGCATGAAACGAATTTTGTGTGCGTCAGCCATCCATGGAAAAAGTTCTGTTTTTTATTTTCAGGATTCTGGATAAGGAAATTCAACCTGTACCACCAAATTGAAGGTGGCTATGTTATGTTATGTGGGTGACAAGTTCAGTTTCAGCTGTGGTTGTCCCCATCACCACATTTTGCATTTTTATTGCTATTTACACTCTGCTTCCTGTCCATTCATTGGTAAAATTGTCTGTACGCAGGAATTGGTTCAGGGATCGGCAAGTGGGGGGGGGGGCAGCATGATTGGCTGGCCCATCTCTGGCCTCTCCTGGCCCCAGAATCCCCAGCCCATCCGTACCGGCTTCTTTGGCCACTGACTAGGTTCCCTGCAGCCTTTTTTTAAATTTCCTGTGGCTTGGGAGGCAGGAAGAAGGTTGCAGAGAAGCCAGGAGCAAGCCGGGAAGGAGGTTCCAAGGTTTCCGGCATCTCTGCAACCTCCTTCTGGCCTCCCCAGTCACAGGAAATTTAAAACAAGGCGCAGTGAGGCAGTCAGCGGCCAAAGAAGCATCTAAGGAGGCTGGGCTGGGGATTTTGGGGCCAGGAGAGGCCGGGCCATGCCAGCTGCCCCCCCCACCAGGGTGGGCTGCCAGTAGGAAGCAGGGCAGATTCGAATCCAATTCGAATCTGCCTGATTCCCACTTGGGCTGAATCAATTTATTTCTAAATATTTCTAAATAAATTGATTCAGCTAAAGGAAAAAAAACCTATTTTCCCAATGTCTTTTTGACACAGGTTAAATGGGCAAAAATGGTCAAAAAGCATGACCCCCCACCTTTCTGAATCAATTTCTAAAATTGGATTCAGTGAGAACAATGCCTATTTAACCCGGATCCTGATCCCAATTTAAACATAGTGGGAACAAGGCCTTTGTATTCTGTCATTCATTCTAGGCGATTATGTTAGCTGCTGTTTTATGTGCTGTCAAGTGACTGTGGTAACTGTGAATGACAAATCTACAGAAGATCCTGTATTAACAGCCCTGCTCAGTTATTGCAGACTCAGAACCATGGCTTCTTTGACTGAGTCAATCTATTTATAATATGAACTTCCTTTTTTCCGACTGTCTTCAACTTTACTGAGCATTACCTCTTTTCCAGTAAGTCATGTCAACTCACAGTATGTCCAAAGTATATAGCCTCAGATTAATCATTTTAGCTTTTAGAGAGAAATTATTTGCTTCTGAGCCCATTTGTCATTGTGACGCTCCATGATATCCATAGAACACTCCTCCAGCACATTTCCGATAAGTTTATTTTGTTTCTGTCAGCTTTCCTAGATGTCAAGCTATCACAACCATACATAGAAAGTGGGATTACTACATCATGGATGATTGTGACTTTGGTTTTCAATTATATATCTTTAAACTTGACAGTCTGTCCTAATTCCTTTATAGCTGCCCTTCCAAGTCTTCTGGTTTCTTCATTAAAAGCTCCATTTTGATTTATGACTGAGATAAGGTATAAAAATCATTAATCATTTGTTGATTATGAACTTTAAAGTTATGTAAATCATCTGTAGTCATTATTTTTGTTTCCTTGATGTTCTACTGTATCCCTGCTTTTCCATTTTCTTCCTTGATGTTCCTCAACAATAATTCCAAGACTTTGCTATTTTCTGCTAGGAATATGGTGTCATATGCATATATTGAACTGCTGTTGTTAGCAATAGCAAGTAGCAAGTAAATTTCTATACCACTTATCAGTGCACTTAAGCACTCCCTAAGCGGTTTACAATGTGTAAGCTAATTGCCCCCAACATGCTGGGTATTCATTTTAGCAACCTACAGAAAGATGCAAGCCTAAGTGGACCATGGAGTTCCTGGGATCAAACTCACAACCTTGTGGCTGTGAATGGCTGCAGTACTGGCATTTAACCACTGTGCCACTAGGGCTTGCTGATGTTCTTTCCTCCAGTTTTCACACTTGCCTCCTCTGCATCTAATCCACTTTCCATGTGATATATTCTGTATACAGCATGGCAGCATACCTGGGTATATCTCATTTTATAATTACAAGTGAGTAAGATAATTTGGGAGAGGAGCGTATGATTGGCTCAAAGTATGATAGCAACATGGCATGCTAAAAATTGGGGCTTTGAACTTTGATGAATCATCCTAATCTAAAACATTTCAGATCCAGGTAAAGTAGTATCAAAATACAAAACTATCTACAGATTTTAGGCCACCAAGTCTGACTCAACAAAAGAGCAAATTTCTGCCAGAATTCGACTGTTGTCTCAGACAAAGTAATTGAGTCCACTCGAGTCAACACTTAAGTATATCATTACATTCTAGTTAGGACATACAATAGGATTCAGGTCTTCATGTTACACAGATATTAGAAAAACAGTAGAAATGGTCTTACAAGTAGTCCCCATTCACGGGGATGATATTAGTTGCTTAAAATATGACTCTTGAAAGCTCAGTGCTACAACTGCATCAATATCCTCCAACATATAAACTCTTAGCAGAAAGTGCATTAAACTGACTTTGTATGCACTACACCATTTTCTTTAAGAGCAAACAAATAAGACCCAGATGGGGTTTCATGCTCTGTGGTTTAATTGTTGTTGTGTGACTTCAATTTTTTTCCTACTTATGGTGAACTTAAGGTAACCCTTTGTTCAGAGGGGGGTTTGCCTTCCTCTGAGGCTGAGAGAATATGAGCTGCCCAACGTCACTCAGGGGGTTTCCATGGCTGTGGGGATTCAAACCCTGCTCTCCAGAGTCATAGTCCAAGGTTCAAATCACTACATCACACTGGTGCTATATGGATCAACATGGGGCTGCCAGTACAGTCAGCCCTCCATATCCACAGATATTTTTATCCATGGATTCAAACATCCATGGTTTGAAAATATTTTTAAAATACATAAATTCCAAAAAGCAAAACTTGATTTTACCAATTTGTACAAGGGACGCAATCTTGCTGTGCCATTTTATTGAATGGGTCCTGAGTATCCATGGCTTTTAGTATCCACGGGGGGTCCTAGAACCAGGGGCCACTGTAATCTAAATGCAGTATAGAAACAAATTTACTATCCATGCATGAATTAGTGTACATTGCACTACCCTGCTAAAAGCAACTGGACTTTAGATTGCCCTATACATTCCCTGATGAAAAGGTATTCTAAAGTATTAAAAGTGAAAAAGGCACAATCCACTTTGAGGATTTTATTCGTAAACACGCGTTATTAAACAAAAACACAGGACACTGAAGCATCAAGCCAAGGAGATCTTTGTTCTTCAGTGGTATTTATCATGCCAGGGTTTAGTCTGACCATTTTAAAAATCTAAGCTATGCTTTATCCAATATGACTTTTGTACATACTTGCACTTTGCTGCGTATGAGCCGCTGAAAGGTCAGCTTTGCTTCCTTCATTTTAAATTATGATTCTTAAGTTCTTACATTCAATCCAGCAAATGCAGAAGGCAGGAATCTAAATTTCTGCCAAGTTTAAAAGCAGGCAGCAAGAGGCCAAGGGAGAGCAGAAAGTCATGTTCAGAATACCAGTGCAAGCAATTTAGGCAAAAGCCTCATTATTGATGCATATATTTTTAAACACAAGTTTTGGCAAAAAGCTAGCCGGCCATGTCATTTTAACTCTCTTTGATGGCTGATATCAACTAACAAGTGCTCCAGGGGATCTGTGAATGGAAGGAGGGAAAGGGCACTCTGGGCTTCCAGTCACACTGATTACAACTCTCACACTTTAATTGATTTCCTTCCCGCACAATAAAAATGGTGACTTGCTTTATTCATAAAGTTAAAAGGGGCTAGAAAGAGAATGCCATTATTGTGTGTCTGGAGCCTTAGCCCTTATCAAAGCTGTCATGCGACACTGAAAACGTTTGCTCATTTTATCTGAAAAATACCAACAAAATTCACAGAACCAGCCTGTAGGACATAATGAGATCTTTCTAACCTCAACTGTATGAAGAATTTATTCAGAATATTGAGTGGGAAAGCAAAAGTTGTGGAAACTGACAATTTCAATATTTCCACCACTGGTAGTGCTCCTTTTTCCTTTCCCATCACTCCCAGAGGATCAAGGCTAGCAACTACATTTTCAAGGAATAGCTGATGGGACTATTTGACCACACATACTTTCAGGCATGAAAACATCTTTCCCTAAAGATGACTCAAAAGATTTCATTCCCAAATTAATCTCTCTCTCTCTCTCTCTCTCTCTCTCTCTCTCTCACACACACACACACACACACACACACACACAATCTTGGCTAGATGAGTGTTCTGTTTTAACATTCCTATGTCTTAACAGAAATTAGGGAGATTATTGCATTATCTTTGCTCCTGGCACAGTGGCGGGATGTAACTTTAAGAAAATGGATCTTATCGCATTCACCCGTCACCGGGCAGCAGGCAATCCATTTGCAACCTGGGCTTCTCTAGGCATTTCTCACATCTTTTCATGAAGATGATTTTCCTGTTCTTGAAAAGCTGTGGCAGAAGCCAGTGCTGCAAACAGACTGCCTGCTGCCCGGCGATGGGTGAACGCAATAAGATCCACTTTCTTAAAGTTACATCCTGCATCTATGCCAGGAGCAAAGGTAATGCAATAATCTCCTAAATTAGGGTCAGATACAGAGATGGCATTCCTCATGGAGGCTTCAAGACCCTAAATGGGAAATTTATTTAGAGAAACAGAAGTGAGAAAAGACCAAAGCCATTTCAAGAACGGTAGCCATTTCCCCGCTTGTTTTTGCTGCAACAGACCAGACATAGCGGGCTCTTGTTCATTAAAAACGAATGCCTCTCTTCCCCAGTGTGGTGTTTTTCAGAGGCATTGGTCTGTAACTCCCATCATCTCCAACCAACATATCCATTAGGGAAGGCCTATCTTTTGTCAGAATACGTTTGTTGGGACCAAAACACACGTTTAAAATTAGTGTCACTACTTAATCTTTTGTCTAGATGCTTACCATAAGCTGGACTCTCTGAAGTATTTTGATCACATCATTTTATTGTGAAAGTCTGGAAACAAGGGTTTATCTCTTCTGAAGATATGAATGTTGATACCCAAACTGTTAAGGTATCTGATGTATACCATTATGGATGATTATCATAAACCGAAAACCTGTCTTCTAACTATTGGAAAGAGGACTCTTGTTTCCTGTAGTACTTCTGCCTTTAATAGACTAATATAAATTGAATATGAATAGTGATGTCCTTCATTAAGTGAATCTATAGTTACAGAATGATACACCTCTTCTCCAAACAGTTCTAAGGGAAAGCATCTTTGTTTTATTTCCTTTGGAAGGATGTCACCAGAGGCTTTGGGTGTTTTGTAATATCTAATCTTATTTTCAATTTAAATATTCCAGAAGATAGGCAAATAATCCACTGCCTCACATCAAGTCTCTCAGAAGGACACATTCCTTAGGTTAGCTCACAGGTCCCTCAGACTCAGTCCAGGAAGAGAGTTTATGCTTTTGCTGCTGTTTTTCACTTGCTGTAAAGTATATTTTGATCAATGATTATTTAGATACTTCCAATATTTTGAAGGAATGATTCCTCACTGGGAAATTTTGTAGGCAGCTTTGATGGACTGCTGTTTTAGAAGGAAAAGCAGTATATAAAGATGAAAATAAATAAATATTATAAAAGGAAAGGAGAGAAAATTGAAGAATATGTTCTGCGGTTGCCTCTGGGAGAAAGGCAGCAGCTTAAAAAGGTGAAAGAACAGGGAATGATGGCTTTAAGATAATACTAAATTTGGCCTACAGTTTTCAGAGTGAAAGTGCAGACAAGCAAACCTTATACACAATGTACAGATGCAAGAGTTATACAGTAAAGAAAGCCAACAGAAGGAAAATCAGCTCATTTGAGATGTGGTATTGGAGAAGAATGCTGAGGATACCATAGACAGCCAAGAAGACAAAGAACTGAGTCCTAGAACAGATCAAGCCAGAACTCTTCCTGGAAGCCAAGATGACTAAATTGAGACTGTAGTACTTTGGCCACATCATGAGAAGACATGAATCATTAGAAAAAATAATGATGCTCGGAAAGATAGAGGGCAGTAGAAAGAGAGGGAGACCACATGCCAGATGGTTATACTTCATCAGGGAGACCGTGGGCCTGAGCCTACAAGACCTGAGCAGGACAGTCAAGAACATCTTGGAGGAGTCTCATCCACAGGTTGCCATAAGCTGAACTCAAGTCGAGGGCAGCTAACAACAACTACAACAACCAACCTCATACCACTTACTCATTTCCTTCTTCAGTCATAACCAGCATAATTATTTCAAACCAAATAACAGGAGGTGGATACAACTGGGGAAAAGGAAAAGGAATTAGAAGTGCTCTATGGCAGTTTTTCCCAAAATGAGCCCAACCCTCCCTCCCTCTTTCTCTGTATTTATTATTTAAAGTATGACAGCAGCATCATACAATCATACATTCCTTTCAGCAGTTTTTGAAGAGGTTTGGACAATGATAATAAAGAACTCCCGCATCCAAAAATAAAGCCAAGGGCCCATACAGACAGGCCAAAATAAAGCTGCTTTGGGTCACTTTGGAGATACAGTATGCTGTTTAAATGACGCATGCGTTCTAAGAGCCCAGAAGCTGTGCCAAAGCTGTGGTCCAGTCCTTAAGACTGCAGTGTGGCTTTACCGTGGCTTCTGGACTCTTAGGACGCATGCATCATTTAAACAGCATACCTCCAAAGTGACCTGAAGCAGCTTTATTTTTGCCTGTCTGTACGGGCTCCAAGGAATGTTTGCAGCACAAGGCCTCAATTTTCTTGTAATAGGAGAGGAAAGGGGTAGAGAATGGGATGATAGAAAGGACAGTAGATAGGAAAAGAGAGAGGGGAAAGAAAACAAAGAAGATAAAGTATAAATAATTTTAAATGTGGAAAGGAGGACACAATTAAAGGACTCTCCAATCAAATAAATTGTGGAGAAACTGTTGAAGATAGCAAGCAAAGGAAACAGAATTGTGAGTAACACTGGGGCTTCATAAGAAATGAGTATCACCCAACTACAGCAATGAGAGATAGCATGACCAGAATACTGATGCAAAGAAACTGATGGCCATTATGCAAAGAGATGCTGGACTAGATATGCCTTTGGCTTAATCCAACACAAATCTTAGAACATCCAAAACACTTTTGCCTTTACTAGTTGCGTAGGAAGAGAGAATTTCAGCAACTGACTTTCTCCTCTTCGTATAAGTTGCACCTGCCAAAATGTAATCTTCTACACAATCCTACCCCAGGCTGGTTACTCTTCAGATGTTAAACTACAATTCCCATCACACTCTCCATCAGAGCACTCCAACACATTTCAGGGTCAATAGCTTGAAGAAGACTGGTATAAGAGTTCATATTTCTATGCAGAATAAAGGGCTGTGCAGACCGGCATATTTAGTCAGCCTGGGGGCAGAGTTGGGGTGTGGCGTCTACACACCACACAACCCAACCCCCCCCCCAGGCCGACATGACACTGCACACCACGCCACACACAGCACTGTAGATGACGTAGCACCAAAGGAGTGCCATAACGCCACAGTGCCAGTGGCTACGGCACCCTTTCCAGGGTGCAAAAAGAAGCCTCTTTCTGCAGCTCCTTTTTGCATTATGGAAAGGCCAGATCTGGCGAGGATGGAGATGGCTGCAGGCTGCCCCTTCAGGGGCAGCCTGCACAGCTCCTAAAATGAAGAAAGAAGCTTTATGGCATCTTGAAGACTAATTTATTTCAGCATAAAGTTTACAAGGACTCCAGTAGATGCATGTGAAGAAGTGGACAGGGATCCTCAAAAGGTGAAGCTGAGATAAATTTGTTAGTCTTAAAGGTACCATGAGATTTCTTTGTCCTTTTTTAATGCTACTTAGGTTGGCTTTAAGCAAACCCATAAGATGGTGGTTGACACTGATGAGACAACACTGAATGAATTCTTGCACAGCATCTGGTTATTTTAATATTGGCATAAGGCACAGATATTTACCAGAAATATTGCATGGGGGAACTCTTCTCTTGGCACAACATAGGCCTGAGCTGCATGGGGGAAGTCCCACGCAGACTTTTCTCCCCATAATATCTTCTATGCCAGGACAAATGACATGAGATGACCTATTGTGTCTGGCTCTGAGGAATTCAACTAGACTCATAAGTGGTTCTAATAAACATCACAGTGTGGGTCCAAACAAAGTGTGACACAACAGATTTCTAATTGGATCTCTTGACCTTTGGGTATTAAAGGCATGGGAGGCAGGTCCAAATTTGACTGGAACAACAGACCTGAATCAAGAAGATGTTTAGCTTGTCCTCCTTGCCTTTTTCCTGATCTCACTTGGTTCCCAACTGATGCTAGATGAACCGGTGATGAGAGTCAGCTGCTTAATAATAGAAACTCTCTTTTGAAATCCACTGCTCCAGTCAGATCCCACATTCATGCTCTAAAGTAAAACATTAAAAAGTTTGGAAGAGTCTACCACTGTGCCATCTATTGTTTGGCCTTCACACATCTGAAAAGGAGCCAAATATGGAATGACCACAGCATGTGTTCACAGTTTTCAGAAAGGCCTGAATGGTGAGGGGGGGAGGCAACACTTTTGTATGTCAAGGATATGATAACCCACTCAAATTTGTTCTTTGTGTGGTCATAATTAGCCAGTGTAAAAATCATTTTCTCAGAATCTCTTAGACTAAGAATATTACAACACTTAGAACATTCATCTTTCCTAAGAGGACATGGAATTGCCACTGGAGTTTCCTTCTTGCTTTATATTGGGGGGGGGGGGGGCAGGGGATTCTGATAGCCACTGCCTAGAGGGAAAACACTATCAAGCCCGCAAACATAGAAACAGCAAACCTCAAGAATCGGAGGCAGAATTATATCATGGGACTAGCAGCCAAAAAGACCTTTGGGAATCTGACTAATCGAAGCCAATTAATAATTCCCAATGAACACTCCAGGGTTAGGCCAAGGATGAATCCTACCACTTCCTACAATTCTGGAATTCTGCACTGATTTAGATTAGCACTTTTAGAAAGTTTAATGTCTGTTAAAATGGCTATCATTCCCTTTCAGGGTATTCCAATTGTTGCTATCCCTAGAACTAATTACTTAGGAGCCACAGGAAAAAAATATTACATTGTCTCAACATATTTAGCTGCTGCTCTGTCACTTAAAGCTAGCACGGTTTCCTTAGCAATGTCATCCTCCCACAGTTTCCTGTTCCCACATGCTGCACTAGACAGAGGCACTATGTTCAGCAATATGAGTATCATAACGCATAAGCCATTCTGCAGTCTCTAAAGTCAAATATATTTATTTCAAATTTAAAATAAGGCAAGCAGAAGAAGATAGCTTACCTTTGAGAAACTGTGAAGATTCCTGCAGGGTTTATAAAGCTAACATATCCATGGCCGAATGGATATGTTAGCTTTATAAATGCTATTGAATGCTATTGTGTTTGAGAGAAAGCAAACTGTGTAAGCAATTACAGCATCTGGTTGGTTCTCTCACACTTTCACAAACTGCTATTCCAGCCCAAATTGTTAACAAGTTAAAACAATTGTGGTGGTGGTGGAACATTTTGAAACTGGCGTTATGTCATCTGAAGCAAATCCAAAGTCACTGTGTATTCTTTTCCTGTACCCTATAACTGCCTCCCCTACTTTAGCCTTTTCTTGAAAAAATCCTTCACATAAACGTTGCACACATTTACTATGTTGCATTGCTTTAAGAGTCTCCTTCCATTTCAGTGCCACTGCCAATCTGCACTTGGAGCTAAAGCAAGTCCTCATGATACCCGAGAGCCTTCTGTGCAGCATGTGAGACCACAATACTGGGGCTGTGGACATTTTGTATATCACTTGCTCACTTGGGGAATTTGTACCTTGGCCATATCATGACAACACATGATCACTAGAAAAGACAATAACACTTGGTAAAATAGAAGTCAGTAAGAAAAGAGGAAGACCATATTCCAGATAGATGGACTCAGTCAGAAAAGCCACTGCCCATGTCTGCAATACCTGAGCAGGGCTGTTGATAATAGGGTGACTCGGAGGTCTCTCATTCATAGGATCATCATAAGTCAAAGTCAACATGAGGGTAGTTAACCACAACAATTTGTTGTTGTGTTTTTAAGCATTTTAAAGCAGCCATGCAGAATGTTTTATCAGTGCAGAAGCACTAGAATGATTATCTCTTGATGATTATCTCTTTTCCCCATGTTTCTCCTATACCATGCAGTAGGGAAATATGTTTTTCTCCACTGAAAACATAACAGTTCATGGAGGACACAATGTTCTTGGTGTAATGTTTGGATATATATTTAAAATAAACAAGGGAAAGGATTCAGATTCAGATTCCCAGTTCTATAGCAATAATCAAAACTCCTGTTGTTGTTTTAAAATAAAGGGGGAGGAAATCAGGAGGTGCAATAATACAACTCTCATACCAAATATGTTTTTCCCCAAAACACAAAATTGATTTTTCACCAAGAACACAAATTAGCTAACATAGCTAATAACTTTTGACAGACCTCAATCCTCTGTAAATTTGCTTCTGTGGCATATGAAAATTACCTCCAGAAGAACGAGTAAGAAAGCATTTGTAAAGTAGAAAAGAATTTTTGTGTTCTCATCTCTCTCTCTCTCTCTCTCTCTCTCTCTCTCTCTCTGGATGTGTGAGCAGATGATCATTGTGCTGCAAACAATATGAAAGATCACAATGGGTTAATGACATTGCCTCTGCCATCTTAAAAATAACCCTGTAAAATCACCTCTGAGCATTCCTTGTCTAAGAACACTCTATGAAAGGCATGTGGTTGCCATAAATTGACAGGTGACTGGAAAGCACATACACACAAAGATGGGGAAAAGAAAACTCAAATGTATTTCTAAGCCTTGAGTTTTTGGTCTCTTGAGCTGAACTCTTCTTGTTCCACACTAACTTCAAACATAGTAACACCAAAACGCTTTCTGTTGTTATCTGGAATTCCTACTTGTGCTTTCTTCTCAGTTCTGAAAGCACCACTCAGAAGCAGGTGGGCTTTTCTTAGTTAGAGTGAGCTGTGTTTACATCCACTGACAAAGGCAAGTGAGGTGCTGGATTCCTCTAGTCGCTTAGAGAGATAATTTAAAGCCAAAAAGAGATTTTTGAAAAACCCTTGAGGTTACGTTGTATATGAGAGAGTCACTTCTGCTTCTGCATCTTCCTGTTCACCCCAGGCAGGTCTCAAGTTTTGAAAAGATGAATAACTATTAGAAAGACTCACAACAACCTCACTACCCTCCTACACATTCTGCTCATGAATATGAAGAGAACACTCTGACTCCCATCAAAGTAAGACTTGCCACACTCAATTTCTCTTCCTGAACTTCTGCGCTGAGGAAGGGAACACATTCTGACAGCCAACGTGCTGGCAAAAAAGAAAATCACTCCCACTCCACCACATGCCACAACTCAAACAGCAGCCTTCCTGCTACTTAGCCAGAGAAAACAGACATAAGCAGCCTTAGAAACAGCATTTCTTGCCTCCAGAAGTAGTACAAACCAATTCTGCCATCCACTCCCACACACCTGACTGAACAGATACCATGACAAAAGCCCTAAAGAGTCTCCTCAGAAAAGTAGGAATTATGTTCTCCTGAGCTGATCTGACAGTGGGAAGCCTGCCATGCAAAACTCAACACTCTGGCTAATCTTTCCCTATCTTTGTGTTATCTTTCCCGCATAAATCAAACATGCAATTGTAACAGGATAATTTTCTCTTGGTTGTTAATCCTTGATATCCTCAATTTCTTGAGTCTTTACAGAAGGCACAGTAACTTACAAGTTGTGTCTTACAACTACTTCTTAGCAGCTGTGAATTAACCTTTTCTTGCTCTACAGCCATGCCCAATTTTCACCCTTAATCCACTATTCTCTGCTGAGTTTGACTTGTTTGCTTATTCATTACATTGGTACCCCACTCTTTCGCCTCACAGGGGCACTTCAGCATCACATCTGTCATAAGAGCTAGGAAATAGGAGATTGTTATTTAGCCACAGCTACTGAGAGAATATCTGGACCAAGCAGAATTTGAACTTATATTTCTCTGCTTTTAAATCAATGCCACCAAGGCATTACATTAGAATCTCAGGACATTATTTGATAAACTTGCAACAAATTTCAGAAAATTATTTATTAAACTTTCCATTATTATTTCATTCAAAGAAGTCATCATTGTAGAGTTTATATTTGGTTGCCAGCCTGTTTTTCATCAAAGATAATGTTCAGGGCTACACTGCTTCTTCACCTTAGCAGTGGAGCTGCACTGCAAGCCTTAAGGACCATTCTCTGAGCTATTTGAAAAGGCTGCCTAAAGAGGGCCCCACTTCCAGGCCTAATTTGACCTGGAGGTCCCATCACAGCTAGAATTCTTGCCCTCTTATATGAATTCCTCCCAACTTTATCAACAATAAGTGTAATCTGCCAGCAGTACAAAAGTGACTCTTTCCCAGTGGAACAATTTCCAAAGGGGTACCCATGTTAGTCTTTTGCCACAAAAACAGAGTTCTTTAGCATCTTAAAAATGTAACTGATTTATTGTAGAATGAACTTTTCTAGTCTATAGCATCTGATGAAGTAGGCTACAGTGCACACTAGCCCATAGTGTAATAATCCAGTTAGCCTTTAAGGTTGAGCAGACCTCTGCTGTTTCCAAAGTGCCATCTTTTTGGTGCAGTCATATCCCTCTTTTAAGCATAATTAAATTAGTATGCTTCTGAAACAGAATGAGTTAAACACTCCTTCACTTCTTGTTGGCAGTGATGACAACACTGACACCATTAGCACCCTATGGCAATCTTTTTGTGTGCAGTATTTTTGTCTAACACCACAAAGGAAAGCTTAGCTAAACCAGGTGATTCTGGCCTAAACCCAATTGCTAGTCCAATAGCTAGAAATGCTGTGCCTGGGCACCACAATTCAAAAAGGATGTTGACAAGTTGGAGTGTGTCCAGAAGAGGGCCACCAAAACAGTGAAGGGTCTGGAAACCATGCCTTATGAGGAAAGACTTAGGAAGCTGGGTATGTTTAGTCTAGAGAAGAGAAGTTGAGAGGTGATATGATAGCCCTGTTTAAACATATGAAGGGATGTCACATTGCAGAGGGAGCAAGCTTGTTTTCTGCTGTTCTAGAAACTAGAACATGGAACAATGGATGCAAGCCACAGGAAAAGTGATTCCACCTCAACATTAGGGGGAACCTCCTGACAGTAAGAGCATTTTGACAGTGGAACACACTCCCTAGGGGAGTGGTGGAATCTCCTTATTTGGAAGTCTTTAAATAGAGGCTGAATGGCCATCTGTCAGGAATGCTTTGATTGTGAGTTCCTGCATGGGAGGAGTTGGACTGGATGGCCCTTGTGATCTCTTCCAACTCTATGATTCTATGAGACTAAACCAGAGCAAGCCAAATAAACCATGTACTGAATGACAAGTGTACACTTACATAAGTATCATTAATTCAGTGAGTCTACTCTCATAGACACTAGCAATTTGATTCAGACAAATTTTTAAGTAAATATTTTATATTGTATATATTACTGTGGATTACCACTGATTTAAGAGCTCAAAACACTCTAAAGTGAGGCACTGTTGGTCTCTGCATTGTCCATTTAATTCAAATCTGCATCTCCTGTTAAATGCTTTTTCTTCTCCTTTTGGTTTCTTCAGAGTAAATCTGACTTTCCCCCCCGAACAGTTACCATAGCTCCAAAATAATAACATAAAAACCTACAATAAAAAAGTCCAAGGAAGTAACTAACACTACTATCTCAACCTTGTGTTACAACCAGTGAATAGGATAGAAATTTAAAGCTTAGAAATTTTTACTTTTTTCGGACTACAACTCCCAGAATACCTAGCCAGTATAGCCATGGATTTGTAGTTTTTTAAAAATAGATTGTTTCAAACCCTGTAAAGAATCACCCCCTAAGTCTATGTGCATCCAACCAAAGTATTATGCTGATGAAAAATACCTTCCTGCATTAATGAAAGGTTCCCACCAGAGGAATCCATAAACCAATGATACCAGACAAAACTCACAACAGAGTAAGAAAAGCATTCTATTAACCCATCTTTTCTCAGAATCTTCACACTGTGAGTATTCACTCTAATGGTAGGGACAGGACATCCAATACTTCCAAACGGGTCATCCAAACTTGCCACCTCTTGCCATATGTTCAAAGCACTTGCACTTTCTTGGCCACACCATCTCACAGCCCTGCCTAATAATATGAGGAAAGTAGTAGCTTTCTATTACTCCACAAGTTGCAGCAACTTCTTCTCGACATAAGTGAACAACAGAGGTTACATTATAGGCCTTAAATCCATGTCTTCCTTTTCATGTCATTGGATGATTGCTCACTCACTTCCTCTTTCTCTCTCTTTCACTGAGTTACCATGAAGGCCCTAGTACTGTTTCCCAATGGACATGTTGTTGGGGATGCAAATGAAAAAGCAAAGAAAGGGTGTGATGCAATGAAAGAAAGAAGAAACAACAGCTGAATGTGGGAGGATGCTGCCCCCTACTGTCTTAAAGTGGGAAATCTTTTGAAAGTCAGTGACTGAACACAGCACAAATGTCCAGAAAAATGCCACTGGCATGGCATTGCCAGCAAGGTGTAGCACTGGACTCTGAAGATCAGGCCATGTAAACCCACTCGGTGACCTTGGCCAAGTCACACTCTGTCAGCCCTAGAAGAAAAGTCCTTCTGAAGAAAATTGCCATGAAAACCCTGTGATTGATTTGCCTTAGGGTTGCTGTAAGTCAGAAATTACTTGAAGTCACACAACAAGTGGTAAAGTAAGGCTTTTTAAACTTAAGCCATGCAGAAAGGCAGGGTGATTATGCCTAGAAGGCAAAAATACATAAAAACCATATTATGTTATGCATGAGGGCTGCAGCAATTACATGCCACAACCCTCACCTGGCATTTTTGTGGCGCAAACAGTGACTCATTTTTTGCACTGTGGAAAGGGCGCCTTTGCCACAGCGGCGACATCTTCTGGTGCTCCTTTTGGTGCTGTGTCATCTAGATGCAGCACCAAAGGAGCACCGTGATGCTGCCCGCCATGCAGTCGGGGGTACACAGCATGATAGTCAGGGCAGCATTAGGGCATGTGTCATGTGGAAGCCACACCTCCACTCTGCACTGAGGCCGGCGTTTATCACCAGTCTGTCAAGGCTGTTAATTCAACATAGTCTGTGTTCCTAGGGTGTTTAATTATTCCATATACCTGTTTTTCCAACTGTATAATCCAGTCCAAGAGACACAGTGTTTCCTTATGACATACCAGCTCAAAATTGGGGGTAATCAGCCATCAAGGTCAGAAGAGAAATGGAAGGGAGTAATGATGAAAAATTCTGGAAATTATGAAACTAGGTGGTCAAAAATAAATAATAATAATAAAAATTTTATTTATATACCGCTTTTCTTCAAATCAAAGCAGTTAACAACATTTACATGTACAATATAAAAACCATCAGTATAAACAACATAAGCACCAACATTACACAATAAAACCACAGATAAAACCACATCTCATGCCAGCTCAACAGTGCTGACGAGGGGGGGAGGCACATCGGGTGTCAGGAGTCAGGAGTGAGGGGTATGCCTGCTTGAAAAGTGAGTTTTTAACCCCTTCTTAAATTGGTTCATGAGGTGGCCGAGCGGAGCTCGTCGGGAAGCGAGTTCCAGAGGATGGGGTCGAGAGTAGAAAGGCCCTCCTGGTGGTAGTAGCTAATCAACCTCCGGAACCCTTAACAATTGCTTCCAGTCGATCTGAGTGTGGGGGCGGATTGTACGGAGAGAGCGGGTCTCCAGTACCTGGGCCCAAGCCATTTAGGGCTTATAGGTAATAACCAACACCTTGTATTGCGCCCGGAAGCGAATAGGCAGCCAATGAAGGTCTTTAAGGACCGGTGTTATGTGACTGGTCCTAGGTGTTTAGTGACCAGTCTTGCCGCCATATTCTGCACCAGTTGCAGCTTCGGGTTGGTACAGGGTTGCCCCATGTAGAGCGCATTGCAGAAATCCAAACGAGAGGTACCGAGCATGTACACCGTTCAAGGTCCCCCCGGCCCAGGTAGGGACGCAGCTGGCGTATCAGCCTAGCTGATAACAGTGCTCCTGACCGTCGCATCCACCTGAGATGTAGGTGAGCGACGAATCAAGGAGCACGCCCAGACTGCGTACTGGTCCTTCACGGGGAAGCGTGATCCCGTTCAGAACAGTGGAATCCTGCCATCCCTGGGCCAGGGAGCCTTCACGAGTACTTCCGTTTTCTCTGGATTCAGGTTGAGTCTGTTTTCCCTCATCCAGCCAATTACCGACTCCAGACAGGCAACGAGAGGAGAGATGCCATCCTGGTCCTGAATCAGTCGGAGACCTAGAGAAGACTCTTTGGGTGTCATCAGCGTACTGATAACCCCGCCCCCATGCCCCGGATGATCTCTCCCAGCGGGTTTCACGTAATGTTAAAGAGCATGGGGGACAGGATGGCTCCTTGAGGGACCCCGATGTAAGGGCCCCTCTTATTTGAGCACACATCCCCCAGCTGCACCATCTGGAACCTCCCCAGAGAGATAGGATCGGAACCACTGGCCACGTGCCTCCGATTCCCAGCTCCACTAGGCGCTCCAGAGGATACCATGGCTATGGTACAAAAGCCGCTGAGATGTCCCGAGCACTAACAGGGACACGCTACCCTGTCCATGCCCAGACGAGATCATGACCAGGGAGACCCATGGCAGTCTCAACCCCGTAACCTGCCCGAGCCGGTTTGTGAAATGGATCTAGATAATCCGTTTCATCCAGATCGATTGAAGCTGGATTGCAACCGCCCTCTGATCACCTTCCCCAAAAATAATAATATAATAATAATAAAATTTTATTTATACCCCGCCCTTCCAAATAGATCAGGGCGGCTTACAAAATGCACCTTTAGTGCCACAGTATACAATTTAAAAACGATTAAAACACACAATTCATAAAACAATAAAGACCCCTTTAGCCCAACTCACGGCCACGAGAGAGGGAGGGAGGGCCAACAGGATGTTAGTAGGGAATGCCTGATTAAATAGGAAGGTTTTAAGTCCCTTCCTAAATTGGGGCCAGGGTGGTAGATGAGCGGAGCTCTATGGGCAGCGTGTTCCAAAGGCTGGGGGCAGCTGTGGAAAAGGATCTTCTGGCCTCGTGGCCAACCTTGCCCCAGGCACCTCCGGAGTTGTGCCCAGATGTTCTGAGGGTGCGAGGCGGAATGTACGGGGGAGAGACGGTCCTTCAGGAATCCTGGGGCCCAAGCCATTTAGGCTTTATAGGTGATAACCAACAACCTTATATTTAGCTCGGAACTAAGGCAGGCAATGGAGTCTTTAACACGTTCATGTAGTGTGTAATTGGTGGCGTCCTGGGAGCCCCGTGACCAGCCGTGCTGCCATGTTTCTGCACTACTTGCAGCTTCCGAGTTTGTATAGGGTTGCCCCCTGTAGAGTGCGTTGCCGACATCCAATCTCGAAGTTCAATGGCAATAGCGATACTGGTCGATATTATTATGCTCAGGGGGTCAAGGGAGGGCTTTTTAGTAAAGGTTTTACAATGGCCATTTAAACTAAATGGAAATTGCCATCCCCAATGATATATTATATACGGTTAACATGAAGTTACTACCGTTCCCCCTGAGCGCTCCATGGGGACAGAGATCGAGGGAGCCAAGTGTCTTCCTAACACTCTAAGGCTTGTCCACATCATCGGTATCTACAGACTCAAAGTGATCAGTATAATCGATCCACGGAGGCTCTGGCTCTGGATACTTCTACCTGTTTCTGCACTAACACTGGCGTCGAGACCTTCCCTTATTCGAGAGGTTTATCGCGAGAAGTGTTAAATTGGTCACAGAGGCTTGATGGTTCTAAAATAGGGTTCAGGGCATGGGGGAGCTGAGTGAGCTCCCTCACTCCCTGAACAGCTCTGCGGACGCGACCGCGGACGCGATAGTGCACCAAAGAACGAGTCTTTGCTGCATCTATCGCCTCTCCATAGTCCTCAAAAGACGTCTAGGAGAGCCTTGTGGATAAGCACTGGGTGTGTCCGCCAGTCACGATCTAGCCGTCGCGCACCCGCTTCCTTGCTGGAGATCTTCCGTGTACCAGGCTTCTTTTGGAAGCAGGCCTAAGAGGGCGCTGGGGCGTGCTGTGTATAGCCCTGGAGAGACACTGTCCCAGATGTTGTCAGGGCATCAACAGGTCGCCGTCATTCCCAACCCTATACCCCTCTAGGGCTTCTTGGAAACCTTTTGGGTTCCATCAGCCTTCGAGGTGGACCATTTTAATAGGTCCGCCACCCCACGGGGGATCTGGGAGATGCCTTGATTTTTGCCTCCACCAGGAAATGATCGTCCATGACAGGCGGAGATATTAGTTATTTCCGCCACGGGTTTCCATGTCGTACAAAAAAAAACCATATCAGTGTATTACCCGCCGAATGCGTAGGCCCGAGACCATTGTGACGCCATGGCTGTCATGGTACCCTGAATTCCCAAGCACCCCGGATTGAATCTGGTTGGCCGCGCAGGGGATTATTGAGATCCCCCAGGACCAAAATCCTGGGGGTCCCGCCCAGCCGAGACAACTGTGTCAGCCGTTTAAGGGGTCTGTTAGCGCACGGGGGGCCGATAACCACCAACTCCCTCAGACTGTCACTGGCCTTCAGGGTCAGGTAAATACACTCGTATAGGAAGTTTGACGGACATGGTTCCTGGATATGGACAAGGGTTTTAATGATCAAAGCAAAACACACACACACACCACACACCCGCCCACCTAACCGGTCTGGTCCTTCACTGAGTACCCCAGCAGGTAGGGCCTGAGCCCACACAGCTTCCCTTCAGGCCCAAGCCAGGTCTCAGTTATGCAAGCCACGGTCACAGTTGTTGTCTTCAAGCACATCATGATGATGTGGGTCTTGTTCTTACCAGACCTGGCATGCACAGGAGCAGAGGACAGGTTTGTGGAATGGTTGGATGACCTCAGTTCTCTTTGTTAGAAGAGGGATAGAAGGGGAGATAGGTATTAAGTCAGTATTAAGCATCGATCTCCTTCCCCTGTAACGCTGATCCACTCTCCTACCGCCATACCTCCCCTGCCCCACACTACTCATAGGGCCCCGCTCACGCTGAGGGAATTGCCTCTGCCTCCCCAACACCACACTCTCCACATCCATCCCTCCCCCTCCCCCCACAATACAGCAATGAAGGCAGAGAGAAATACTACATCATTCTTGCAGGTAGCTGGCGCGGGTCGTCACCCCTGCCTTCCACGCAGTTACAGATGTGCGCAACTGCGCAGCTGCAAAAGTGACTGAGATGGAGTCCACAATGCGTCCGAGGTGGCTCCTGGGCCAGAGCGCAGTTGCGCACCTCTAACAACCCAGGAGACCGCCCCGGCAGCAACAAAACACGCTCACAAGCAGTTCTGGAGGCAAGGGGGCTGAACGGAGGAGGGACCAGGCAGACTGGCTTTATACACGCCGCTCCCGCGGCGCCCCTTTCTCCGCCTTCCAGGTGTTCCAGCTTCTCCCCCAGTCCGCTGGCAAAATGCTGAGATGGAGTCAATAACAGTCCGAGGGCGGTTCCTGGGCCGGTGCACAGTTGCGCACTCTAACAACCCAGGAGACCGCCCCGGCAGCAACAAACAGCTCACACAGCAGTTCTGGGGCAAGGGGGAAGTAGCCTTCAGTAGGGCTTGGAGCTGGCTGGTGGTGAAGAGCAGGGCAGAAGAAGCCTCACAGCCTTGGCCCGCCCCCTGTCCAGGTTCCTGCCTTAGCCGCTGCCTTGGTGGAAAAAGCACCGACACACAGTACCCTCCAGCTGGGCTGGAGCTGCTGGTGGTGAAAAGAGCAGGGCAGGAGCCCCCTCAAAGCCTTGGCCCCACCCTGTCAGGTTCCTGCTTTGCTGCTGCCTGGGTGGAAAAAGGCACAGCACACCGTAGCCTCTCAGCTAGGCTTGGAGGGGGTGAAAAAAAAATTCCCCAAAATTACCACAATATTACACCCTTTTACACGATGACCCACTTTATGAACATGAAATGCATTAAATATGTAACTAAGTTGTCATAACCTATCTTATTTGTTTGATTAAAAGTATAGTTTATTCAGAAATAATAAAATTGAATTTACTACTTAATGTGTGTATTTGTTATCGTAAAAAACAGATAAAGCTATACAGTTTCTGAATTGTAGAACACGTTGACATACGTGAGTTGCCATACGTCCAGGACCTCCAACCCGGACATGTAGGACAAAATTTTCAAATTGTAGGACACTTTTTTTGGGGTGTTCTATATTTGAATAGGAGCCTTGCTGAGGAGGCTTTCCCTCCCGGCCTGGGCCCCGGCCTCGCCACGGCGGCGGAGCCCAAGTGAGGAGGGAATCCTCCTTCAGAGAGCTTTCCCTCCCGGCCTGGGCCCCGGACTCGCCACAGCGGCGGAGGGGAGCCAAGCGGGGAGGGAATCCTCCCTTCAGAGAGGCTTTTCCCTCACAGCCTGGGCCCTGGCCCGCTTCACGGTGGCGGCAGCGGAGCCAGCGGGGAGGGAATCCTCCCTTCAAGAGGCTTCCCTCCCGGCTGGCCCGGACTCGCTGCCGAGGCACGCGGCAGCAGAGCCCAGCGGGGAGAATCCTCCCTTCAAGAGCTTTCCCTCACAGCCTGGGCCTGGCCTCGCTGCACCCGCGGTGGCGGCAGCGGACCAAGGGGGAGGGATCCTCCCTTCCGAGAGGTTTCCCCCGGCCTGGGCCCCGACTCGCTGCAGAGGCAGCGGCCAGCAGAGCCAAGCAGGGAGGAACCTCCCTTCAGAGAGGCTTTCCCTACAGCTGGCCCTGGCCTCGCTGCAGCGGTTTTGGGGGTGGTGGCGGCACGCGCGCCCGGAGGGAATCCTCCCTTCAGAGAGGCTTTCCCTCCCGGCCTGGGCCCTGGACTCGCTGCAGAGGCAGCGGCAGCAGAGCCCAAGCGGGGAGGGAATCCTCCCTTCAGAGAGGCTTTCCCTCACAGCCTGGGCCCTGGCCTTGCTGCGGTGGCAGCGGTGGCGGAGCCCAAGCGGGGAGGGAATCCTCCCTTCAGAGAGGCTTTCCCTCACAGCCTGGGCCCTGGCCTCGCTGCAGCGGTGGCGGCAGCGAAGCCCAAGCGGGGAGGGAATCCTCCCTTCAGAGAGGCTTTCCCTCCCGGCCTGGGCCCTGGACTCGCTGCAGAGGCAGCGGCAGCAGAGCCCAAGCGGGGAGGGAATCCTCCCTTCAGAGAGGCTTTCCCTCACAGCCTGGGCCCTGGCCTTGCTGCGGTGGCAGCGGTGGCGGAGCCCAAGCGGGGAGGGAATCCTCCCTTCAGGGAGGCTTTCCCTCCCGGCCTGGGCCCCGGCCTCGCTGCTGCGGCGGCAGAGCCCAAGCAGGGAGGGAATCTTCCCTTCAGCCCGGCGGCGGGGGAAATCCCGGGGGCAGGGGCAAACCGGGGCAGGACCGTACGGACCCACCCAAAACCGGGAAAGTCCCGCCCACAGGCAGGATATGGCAACTCTAACTATAAGGAACCTCTTTGGTTTTGCCATTTTATGATGAGCAGGCAAAAATTCAATGAAAGCAGAAGAAATAATAAATATAAATAAAGCAACTAGTCCTCTGTAATGCCAAGCAGACATAAAGAACTCCTTGCCATAAAAACAACTGAGAAAAGGAAACCAAGACCAGCAATTGTAATGGTATAAGATTCTGTAATAGTCTTAACTAGAAGTCTACCTGCTATGTAGTTTGTAGAAATAATATGAGTGGAGTAAACACCTTCTCTTAAATTTCTTACTCACTGTAAGAAGTGTATGTGTGTGGACACCGTAGCTAATACACAGATCTAAAATTAAATGTCAATAATGATTTTTTTTAAAAAAACCAACAACAACACAGAAACAGTGGAACCCTAAGGTTACAACGGCATTGGCATGAATACATACAGTCAAAATACTCTTGCACTTCAAATGTAAACATGTTTACTTGAAAATCAACTCCATGGATTTCACCATTTTTCTAACTTTCCTGAATGTGTGCCACAGCCCCTTTAGCCTCATCTTGAAAAGTCGGATGTCACACTTCCAGTAGGATTAACCCACTCTTCATCATCAAGGACAATTGGCATCAGGCTTATTACTTGTTTTTGCATTGTTTGTTTATTTTTATGTTTTATATCTTGCTTTTCTTTCTAACACCCATCTAACAGGCTTACAAGTTATGATTAAAATTGTATGAGAAGAAATGAAAGTATACAATAAAATAGAAAAAAGAAACACCAAGACGTTTGCACCAAAAATAAACATGAAATATGTGCTCACGCACACAGACATGATCTTTCCAAAAGTAGAAAAGAGTTTAGCATGTCACGCTCAAGAGAGATTTCCAGTTTGGCACTTCAACTCTCCCCCTCCAAAAAAAATAAATAAATCCCAAAACTCAAACCCTCACTAATACTCTCCTCCTCCCCCCCCCCCCCACAACATGGGGTAGTGGTTTGAGCATTGGACTATGACAGTCTAGAGATTAGGGTTCAATTCCCCGCCCTGCCTTGGAAATCCACTTGGTGACCTTGGGGAAGTCACATTCTCAAGCCACAGGGGAAGGCAATGGCCAATTTCTTCTGGACAACTCCTGCCAAGAAAACACCATAATAGGATCGCCTTAGGGTTTCCATAAGTTAGAAATGAAGGTGTAGAACAACAACAACAAAATTCACTAGTAAATATTGCTTTGTGTAGAACTGATTTTTACATCTAAGAGAGCAGGGAGGGATTGTGTGGCTGTCCCTTTCCAGTGTATATTAGCAGCAGGAATTTTTAAAAGAGGTGCCCAAGCTCACTCTTCCATTTGCATCCAGAAAGTAGGTCATATTCAACTACGCTTACTATCTGATGTTCTGTTGTTGGCTGTTTATCAATCCATTTCCTGTATTGCTATGTACTGTATATGCATTATCCTACTTGTGAGTATGTATTTTCCCTGGATAATGATTAACCTTCCATTTTGAAGCCAAGCCCTCCCTTCAGTCCATCTGCCTTGGTCTAGGCCTCGGAGGTTGAGAGGAACTGCTGGACCTCTTACCCTTTTCCGCCACCACTCCCTTCTCCTTCTGTGTCATGTCTTTTTAGATTGTAAGCCTGAGGGCAGGGAACCGTCTAACTAAAAGGATTGCATGTACAGCGCTGTGTAAATTTACAGCGCTTCATAAATAAAGGTTAATAATAATAATAATAATAATAGTGTCACCAACAGAACGGCAACCTTACGTCCTCCTCATGTCATGTTTTAAGACCAAAGAATATTGAGATGGTTGGGGTGAAGGCCTCTATCTCAAGCTCCCAGTTATTATTATTATTATTATTCTTATTATGCTTTCTTTATATAGCGCTGTAGATTTGCACAGCGCTGTACATACAAACAATAAAATAGATACAAGGGGCCAAATTTAGGAAGAAGTAGATTTTGAGACACCACTCCAGGAAGACTGTGTGACATACACATGTCATATTCCACTCGCCTCTTTAGTCCAGAAGAGATTGACATAGGTCCAAAACACATTGCAGAAATGTGAGACCACTTTACCTACTAAGGAATCCTGGGATTAGCACCAGAGCTCTCTGACAGAGAAGGCAAAATGTCTCACAAAACTTTCCCAGAATTCCCTGGTACTGAGCCGGAGCAGTTAAAGAGTTCTTAAACAGAGGCGGGATACAAACCGCCGCTTTGCGGCGGTCCCCTGCCGGCGCTGTTTGCTCCGCGCGGGAGCTGCAGCAGCCAAACCGCGCGGCTCCCGCGCGGAGCAAAAAAGAAGCTCCATTTCGGAGCTTCTTTTTGCGGCACCTCCATGACGTCACAAGGCGCCGCTGGCGCATTCGCGACGTCATAGGCGCCGCGACACGTCTGGACGCTATGCGTCCAGTACGTAAAGATGGCGGCGCCCATGTGGAAGGGGCGCCGCCATCTTGTACGGACACAGTCCGTACTAGACTCAGGGGCGTCTATAAGAGACGCCCCTTTTTTAAAATGGAACGTCCAGAGGACGTCCCAACTGCCGGTTTGTAACCGGCCTGGATTATTTCTGCAGTATGTTTGGGACTATAGTGTGCAGGTTTGGGAGAAGCCACACCACACAGAGCATGTTACACCAGCAATCAGTATTTAAGGTTATCAACAGAGGTTATCAGATGTCTGTTTTATGAAAGAGGATGCACTGAACGTATCAGACACCATTAGAAGACAATGCTAACAGTTGGTTGGAGCAGAGCAATAAGTGTATTGACATCCACTATGTGGAATACTCTTCTACCCAATGTTACATGCTTCAAAAAAATTGTTTTTATACACATTGAAAGCTTACTTGTTCTTTCAAGCCTTCCCCGTGCAGTTCAATATCCCATCTATTTCAAGGAGAAACATCAGATCTACTCTAATTTTGTCATAGGTTGTATCATATGATTTATCATTCTTGTACACTGCTTTGAAATTATAATTTCTAAGTCATTTTTTAAAAATCCTAAAAAAGTTAATAATAAAAAGATCCCATCACTTGTTCCTGAGTTCCTGGAGCTAGAATTGAACTGCCCACCAATGAATCATACAATTTGCAAGCAGGGATGTAGCCGGGGGGGGGGGGGATCTGGGGGACCACTAGAAAAATGAATGGTGTGTGCTGCTGCGCCGCCACACTCAAGCCTCATTATAATGGTGGCACTTAGTCTGGACCCCCCCCCCTTCCTAAAATCCTAGCTACGTCCCTGTTGCAAGTGAGATACTTGCTTTATAATTTGAGAATTCTTTTTCAGGCAGTGCATACAAATGGGAAACCAGTTGTGTGAATGCCAAAAAAATCAAAGAACTGGTGGGTTTGTGAAGGCAATAAGGAATTAGTTACAGTTCACACAGTGGTAATCAGAAATGGTTATGTGATTTAGCTCTACTTCCAAGTATACTTTAGGAGTAGGTTTAGAGGATTAACAGGGTAATATACATATCTTAATTAAAATAATTGTCTCTAGCCTTATACCTGAAGATCTCAGCATAGTGTACAATAAAATAGATTTAGAACAAATTAAAACAATAACAATAATTTTAACACTAAAAGCATATTAAATCATTTATCACAAAAAATACATTATTGTCTTTTTTTAAAGATGATTTAAAACCAATTAAAATAATATGAAATGACACAAGCCATAGCACGTGTGGCTTAGTGGTTAAGTTGCCAGTTCTAATGATCGGAAGATTTGCAGTTTGAGGCCCAAGTGCTGCATGATGAGGTGAGTTCCTGTCACTAGTCCCAGCTTCTGCCAACCTAGCAATTCAAAAGCATGCAAATGCAAGGAGATAAATAGGTACCACTTCTCAGTAGGAGAGCATTCGGTGTAGTCACGCTGGCTACATGACCACAGGAGCAGTCCTCGGAAAACACTGACTCTTCAGCTTAGAAACGAGATGAGCACCGTCCCCTACATTTGGTTCCAACTAGACATTCATGTCATGGGACTACCTTTACCTTCCAATATAATTTCAAAGTTAGCAATTAAAATACAATAAATTATACAGAATAAAATATGAATTAATTGCAATAATATACCAATTTAAACATTGTTAAAACTTTTTTTCTTATTTTATTTGACCCTTACTATGTAAAGTCCTGTGCAAACTTTACCGCACTCTAGAAATGCATGATAATAATAATAATAATAATGAAAGAGATTAAGAGTTTATCCCGTGAATATCCTGGAAAATTGCAGAATTATGAGAAACGATTTCACATGACGTTGCACAAAACCCGCCATTAAAGTGGTCACAAAGAAGCATTAACATGCATCTTTTTACTCTGGGGATTTCAACAATGCATTTCCAATATCTCTTTATTTGCTCAATTGCGTGTCACCATCATTCACGCAATTACTCACCATTTTTGCTTTATGTGTGGGATGCTTGAAATGCGCTTTAATCCCTCTTTAATGCCCCAGTTAGCCCCAGTGTGTTAGACTCCTTGGTCTCCAAGGTGCTACAAGAGCTCTCTGGATACTGATTCTACAGACTCACATGGCTAGATCTTTGAATCCTATTTCTGTGAGTGTCTTCGTCTTTTATTTGAGCATGCCCTCCATTTCCTCGAAAGCCCTTCATTTTGTGGTGCCTTGCCCTCCTTTGCAGTTAGGACATCTGGTTATCCTAAGAAGCGTGAATGTACGTTCTACCAGTGTTTTGAGCTTTTGTTGTTGTTATATCCTCCATTTTGCAGTGCCTGGTCCTCCTTGGTGGTGGGCAGGACATGAGGCCACCCTAA
Source organism: Sceloporus undulatus (assembly GCF_019175285.1). Lineage (NCBI taxonomy): Eukaryota > Metazoa > Chordata > Lepidosauria > Squamata > Phrynosomatidae > Sceloporus > Sceloporus undulatus. The sequence goes on along the minus strand of NC_056523.1, from coordinate 110,555,082 downwards.
GAAGCATGCATTTTCATTTCATGGTATTTTTGTGAAAATCCTTATTTGCTGATTCACCTCACTTTCTGTCTGGTTTCTGACTGGTTTGTGCGCAGCATTGTCTGAAAAGCAACTGTGAAATTGTCCCTAACGCCCTAGATGACCACCCTGCATTGGGACCAGTTTAACCTTCCACTCTTCCCTGTGTGAAAAAGTGAGTGTTTGGAGCTTTTGTTGTTGTTGTTGTTTTCCTGACTGCCCTCCCTTTTGCAGTGCCTGGTCCTCCGCTGGCTCCCCTCAGAAGCAGGCCTTGCTCCCAGAAGCCTCAGCCCCGTCGGCCAACAGCCTGGGATTCCAAAACCTTGGAAAGGGAGACCACTGCGTTTAAGAGGGAAGGACTACAGCAGCGGTCCCCAAACTGTGCCCTTAAAGAAGAGATGTTGCTGGACTTCAGCTCCCAGAATCCCAGGCTCTTGGCCAACATGGCTGAGGCTCCTGGGAGCTGAAGTCCAACATCTCTTCTTTAAGGGCACAGTTTGGGGGCCCAGCAGTGTGTTTGGGAGTGAGGTCACAGGGGCTGAACTGGTGGCGCTGTGGCCAGGCCCTCCAGCTTTCCTGCCAAGTCCCCCATTCCCCGGCGCCTTTCTCCCCGGACTGAAGCTAGAGCTGAGCCCTGCGCCTTCAGCCAGGCAGCACTTACCTGGAGGGAGGATGGCGCTGGGAGCCCACCTGCAGTTGTTGCTGCTGCTGCTGCCAAAGCTGAGGCTGACTGCTCCTCCTGCCAGAGAAGAGGGGCTGTTGCCCATGGCTCCTGGGGTCTCTCTCTGTCTCCTTGGAAGAGACGGAGGCAGGAAGCAAGGAAGCAAGGGCGGCAGAAGGGTGGACTTCAGCCCCTGGCAGCTGCACCTTCTCCCGCCAAAGCTCGGCTTCAAACCCAGGCGGGCGACCAATGGGCGAAGGAGGAGCAGGGCACCTGCCCAGGAGGGAAGGCGGGAACAAGGCGCCTGGTGGCCAGACCTTTGGGTCCTCCTTTGCCAGGACAAGGCCTCCAAGGTGGGGGGGGGAGCATAGAGCTCAGATTTCGTTCGGAGCATGGAGCATTTAGTTTTGGTCTCCTTGGCAGTCAGGACTGTATAAATAAAGAAGGTAAAAAGGAAAGCTTAGAACCCAAGAGGAGGGTCTCAAGAGCGAGAGAAAGAAGAGGAAAGGCTCTCAGGCACTCGGCTGGATGGTACTGAAGCTTATATCTGTTTGGCAGTCTGTGGAAATAATGCTCTCCTGTGTCGTTTTGTTGTCTCTGTCCCAATGATTTAGGGTTTGTCTGGGGTTTTTTAAAATCAATAAATATGTAATTAAAAAAGGAATGTATAGAATTCAAAAGATACAGCCATGTTAGTCTGTGGCATCAGTATGTAGAGAGATTTTGTAGCACCTTTGAGACAAAGGTCCAAAACACACTGCAGAAATAATCCAGTTTGAGACCGCTTTAACTGCCCTGACTCAGTGCTAGGGAATCCTGGGAACTGTAGTTTATTGTGGCAGCAGAGCTCTCTGACAGAGAAGACTCTGTGTCTAGGCTAAGAAGAGGCGCCACCACCACCACCAACTCCTCCTCCAAGGCAGGCAATGGGTGGGAGCCCTAGTCGGGATGCCAGACTTGGGGGCCCTGGCCTCCCCTCCTCTTCTTCCCAATTTTTTTCTGTCCTGAAGGATGTGTGTAAAATCTACACATGTTGTAGTCAATTCATTTACATAAAACTGTTCTGATTTGGAACAATGTTATTTCCTTCTTTTTATTGTGACTTATGGCAGCCCTAAGAAGAACCTGTCATGGGGTTTTCTTGGCAAGATATGTTTGGAGGAGGTTTGCCATTCCCTTCCCTGGTGCTGAGAGAGTGTGACTTGCCCAAAATCAGTGTGTTTCTATGGCTGAGCAGGCAATCAAACCCTGAATTCCAGAATTGTAGTCCAACACTCCAACCGCTCCCCTGGGCTGGCCTATTTCCTTAGAAAATGTTAAAATATGCAGTACTTACTCCCTTGCTATCCGCGGGGATCTGTTCCAGACCCACCCACCCCTCCGGATAGCAAAGATTGTGAGACCTTAAGTATGGTTCTTTTCAATGGGTGTGAACACACACCTGTGCACAAGCGGCCATTGAAAAAGCTGGGGCTTGCCATCCACCAAAACTCAGGTCCACAGATGGCAAGTCTGCAGTTGGTGTGAGCATGCTGTATACGTGAATGTGAGAATGAAAATATGCACACTAAACAAACAATATTTTTATTCCTGTGTTACATTGAGCATTGGGGGGGAGGCATCCCCCACATGTCAATGTAAAGTGGTCAAAGGGGCAAAAAGTTTGAGAACCTCCAGTGGTTTATGGGACATTTGAAGGCTTGAGACTGTCCCTCTCCTCCTCTCTTTACCAGTTTAGAAGTCCAGACTCCCGTACTACTTTGCTCTCTTGTTTTCATTTTTTTTTCCGTTGGGGACATGCTTTTGTGCTGAAACTGGGGGTCATTGGGATCCATGGCAAAGGACAGCAAGTGACCAACAAGACAGCCAGTAGTCTTTGCCCCTAGTCACCCCCCCCCAAAAAAAAAACCCAAGTTTTCATAGGCAAAATGGCAGTTCTGTGTCTAAGGTTGCATGTACAGCAGAAATAATGCAACTTGCTGTAGTTCCATACTATGGAATCCTTGGATTTGTACTTTCACAAGGCCTTTAGCCTCCTCTGCTGAAGAGTGCTGGTGCCTTGCAATACTGCAGTGGGGAGAGGTTTTCTACAGGTTGGGGCACTTCATATGAGTAACACATGAGCTACAACATTGGCAGCTACAGCCCTTCAGATATGCTTTGCCTGCAACTACCATTAGCCTTACCCGGTGTTACACTCCAATCCAGGAATATTCAAAGAAACTCCACTTTATTGAGAACAGCATACTAAATAGCAGCAGAGGCCTAAGGGGGCTGCCACAATCTCAGGCTGCATCCACACTGCAGAAATAATCCCGTTTGCCACCACTTTAACTGCCATAGCTCAATACTATGAAACACTGGGAACTGTAGTTTTGTGAGACATTTAGCCTTCTCTGTCAGATTGCTCTGGTGCCACAACAAAGTACAATTCCCAGAATTCCAAAGCATTGACCCATGGCAGTTAAATTGGTTTAAACCTGGATTATTTCTGCAGTGTGGACACAGAGACTCAACACAACTGAGCTGAGTTCAGTCTTTTCCTTCTTTTCCCCCAGAATTCTGTTCAAGTTTCCTTTAAAAGGCAGTAACAAAGGTGTTTATCACATGGAGGTTTTTGCAGCTTTTTGAAGCTCAGATCCGACATGACTGCGGGTCCAACAATGCGAATTCACGTGATAACATGATGTGTTATCACATGCGATTCCTTTCTATGGGGGCTCCTTCCGTGCCGCTTCTGCAGGAATTCCAAAGTGACCCTTCATTTTGGCAAAATAGGTAACAAGCGAATTCACAGAAATCGCTTCCAAGCTCACTTCGATTTCACTCCGAATTGGTCTGGTGTGGAATGCAACTTTGCTTCTGCTCTGGTACACCACCGCAACCCCACCAGGTTGCAAATTTCCCATGATGCGGTGCTGCAATTTCCCCCCATTTCCTTTCGGTGCTCCTTTCACCTTCACAGCAACTTTCAGGGCAACTCATTTTTTGGAATATGTATATGTGTGCATGTCTGTGAATGTGAATAAACAGATATGTATGTATAGCTATCTATCTATCTATCTATCTATCTATCTATCTATCTATCTATCTATGTGTATGTGTGTTGAAATTGCTGAAATGGAAGGGAAAATAAAAAAGGGGGGTGAAGAAGACACAGAAATATTCACAAGGCAAATATTCACACAATCATGCAATTATACGAAACAGGGAACAAGAACTTGTGCCCCTTTTCACCCCAGAAACGTACAAGGTCACAATGCATTCAGACCCCCACTGAGCATGTGCAAGGGTGCCAATTCAAATTGTTGAATCCCACCGGTGTGGTAATACAATTTGCACTCACTCCGCTTTGCTTGAATCCACATCACGTGACTTGCCTTGGATTCGATTCCCCCTCGATTTGAAAGGGCAACGAAAGGGCAACCAGGTGTGATAAAACATGTGCATTATAACGTGAATTTGCATAGCTGAACCAGAAGTCACCCCGCATCTGACCTGCAAAAACCTCTGTGTGATAAACACCAAAGTTAATGGTGAAGAACTGAAGGATCTGCAGTTCAAAAACATTTATAGAGCCACAGCTGCCCACTCAGGGATAGGTACAGATATATATATAAATATAGAAATTAGCTACAGATTTTGCCTTATTTTTGTCACATTGTACTCATGTAGTTTTGGATGGGGTTTGTTTTTCTTCCTTCTTTTCATTGTATCAGCTAGACTGAGTAAACATAGTATTCTTCTTTATGGAATTTTCTTTATTAACTGTAGACAAAGTATTCTCATCTTTTCTTACTTTCCATCGAAACACACATACACACACTTTCCTGTGACAGTCTTTGCTTTTCTCAGTGTTGGGACAACATTTTCTGAGCTGTATCAGAAGAAGTAACTGCAGGTATTTTACATTCACAAAAACTATACTGTAGTTAGAAAATGAACAGAGAGTCAAAAGCATCCAGGTTCAAAATGTTGCCATTCATATTGTTTCTTTTGAAAATTCAAACAGATAATTTATTTAGGCAGTACAATGAATTTCTTCAGGGCAAAGATAGGTTTGCAGCAGTGTGCTTGCTTGCAGAGATATATTTTTTCAGTCTCTTTCTTCTCAAATTATACTATCATTAATGTACAAATTAAATGAATATTACTAATGACTTTGCACAGTATAAGTATTAGAATGGTAGTGACATCTGGTTGCTACTTATCTCTCTACTAATGCACTTCTTATCATCTCCATTTGGAGTTACTGTAAGGTTTATTTTTGGTCCTCTAGCAAAGCATAGTACAGGGTGCACTGTACTGCAGTCCTGCAGAGCTACTCTAACAAGACTCTCTGTAGGTACAGCACCAACAATACCAGGACATGTAAAAGGATAGAGCTCAGAATGAAGCAGACAGTACTGTTTGCTAGTCACATATCTTCCAACATTCACAAGTGAAAACCAGGACACATGTGTCCAAGCAATCTCAGAGAGTGGTCAAGATGGCAAAAGTTATTAATAAGGAAGAACATGTAAACTAGGGGAGGCACCAGCAGTTTGCTTTTGCCTGAGTCCAATGAGAAAGGCAAGACTCCCTCCCGTCCTCTTCTCCCCTTCCCCTGTTAATTGAGTGCAGACTATTTTTTGCACCTTGAATGTTTATACTAATGTAAGTCAGGAGAGGACAAAGGGGTAAAGTCAAAGAAGAGCAAAAGTGTTAGAAGCAGCGGAAAAAGTGGGAGGACAGGGGATTAATCAGGACTATCTATGCCAAAGTGCCAAACAAGGACAGTTGTAACTGTATGTATGAGGATCAGCAGGGCCTTCCAAGGGAAGTAGATAGGCCTAAGTAAAATAAAAGTATTGGCCTTGTATGGACCGGCATTTTGTGCCAGCCTGTGGACAGAGTCAGGGTGTAGCATCCTGATTCTGGATGCCATAACTCCACCCCCAGGGCGTCATGATGCTGCGCACCATTCCAGATGGCATGCAGCATCATGGCACACCTCTGGTGCTGCATCCAGACGATGCAGTGCCAAAGGGGCTCCATATAGCCATGCTGCTGCGGCTATGGCACCCTTTGGCTATGGCACCTCTTTGGGTCCCCCTGAGTCCGGATTGGGGCCATAGCATGAGGTTGCTGCAGCCCCAATCCGACCAGGAAAGGGGCGGCCCGTATAGCCCCAAATGTCCGGTTTAGCATAATAAACAGTATGTTGGTTGGAATTTCTAGATGAGAGGAACATTAGTCACAGAAGAAGTAGCTTTACAGATCAGATTTACCTAGCCAGGTCAAAATGCACACCTATTAACTCTGTGAGCAAAAGAGAGCCTGCTTTACAAAAATTAAAAAAGCAGTTTGCACACAAACACTTGTGTGCTACATGCTGTGCTTTTGTGATGGTGTGAAAATCTGTTTATTAGAAAGACAGCAGAGGAGCACCATCAAGGAATTCCTGTTAGTAGGGACAATGTCCCTCAGTGTCAGTAACTCTCTCCCAGCTGCTTGAGCCTCGAGCCTCTTCCTTTGTCTTTCCTAGAGGATGATGAAGTACAAGAGCCAGAACAAGTAATAAACACAGACACCACGTATCCATCTGACTGCTGCACACATTGACGCACAGGGAGCACTCTTGGCCCATCTTTCATGAAAGAGGCCTGAGACTGCCTGTAGAGGATAAACACTGTGATGGAAATAATGACAGGGTGACACAGAAACTTGATGCAGACGCTTGCCTAGAAATACATTCTCTTCAGCCGAAGTTCCAGAGGGAATATATTCAATTAGCTTTGATCTTTGCCATCAACCAAAGCAAATTCTGCCCTCCCATTTAAAACTAGTGTTTAAAAGATCAGCTGATCACAAGCTGGTAGAAGAATGTATTTTAAAAAGTGGGAACTGAGATTCAGTAATGCACAATAATGTTGTAATGTAAGGTTGAAAGCATACGGGAATCTTACATTACACAGGCACCCTACTACAGAGTTGCAGCCCCAATGTGTTGATGGCAAGAGGCAGGTGAGCGCAGGAGGGTCATTGAGCATAGCCAGTTGGTTGAAGGTGCAAGACAAGAAAACAACTGAAAGGAGCTAAAATGACATAACATGTATTGATGTACTACATTAAGCCATTGATTGTGGGAAAGACCTTCTTATATGACCAGCCAATGTGGGATGTTTTAGTATTTTCTAGACAATTTATCCTATTTGTTAAATTAATGCACAATGTCTGACAAGAGATATTCCACTCAGATGAAACCTTGGGTAGATTTTCAAATGAGGAGAGGGTCATGCTTTTGTTTTTCTTCTCTGTGTTAGAAGGAACATATAACTTTCCTGCTGAAACAGTTTCACTAGCTCCTGGTCCATTTCTGGATAGAATTAGAAGTGTTGGTTATGAACTCTAAAGCCCTACATGGCTTGGGTCCAGCCTGCCTAAAAGATGAGCTAGCCTGAGATTAGAGATCTTTGCGAAGGGCTTTCTCTTGGTCCTACCATCATTACAGGTATGTTTGGTGAAGACACAGCGAGGGAGAGAGCAAGCCTTCTCAGTGGCTGTTCCCAGGCTGTGAAGCTCTCTTCCATGGGAGTCCACCACCCCACCACCCTGCTCCCTTTCCATAAGCAGGGAAAGGCCTTTTTCTTTTGACAGAACTTTGTTTCTTAAAATCATGTGACAGAAGGATGTTTTGAAGGTGGTGTGCTGTGCTTAAATGTGTTGAAACTGTTTTTTACTATATGATTAAAAACAATTAAGTAAGTTTAACTATGTGATTAAAACCCATTAATAGAATTGTTTGTTTAACTGCTTTTTAATTTTTGTAAAATAGAATTTTAAATTAATTGTAAGCTACTTCGTGAGAGCCAGCATGGTGTAACAGTTTTAAGCATTGGACTATGACACTGGAGACCACTGGGTGACCTGAGCAAGTCACACTTTCCCAGCCTCAGTGGAAGACAAAGGCAAACCCCTTCTGAACCAATTTTGCCAAGAAAACTCTCTGATAGGGTCTCCAAAAGTTAGGAATGACTTGAAGACACACAGCAGCAGCAAAACCATTGGGTCCTATGCCAGGAGAAAGGCAGGGTATTAAATAAATTTATATATGGTATGTATGCTTTTTGAGGGCCAACATGGCATAATGATTTGAGTGTTGGGCTATGGCTTTAGGAACCAGGGTTCATTTTCCACCTTGGCCATGAAACCCACTGAATAACCTTGCGCAAGTTACATGCTCTCAGCCTCAGGGGATGGCAATGGCAAACTTCCCCTGAACAAACATTGCCAAGAAAATCACATGATCAGTTCACCTTAGGTTCATCATAAATTGGAAATGACTTGCAGGCATGAAACAATAACAACAACAATAGTGTAACTTTATATCATATCCACCTGTGAGATGAGTTAGTAGTTTATAATAACATGGCAAAGTAATGGATCAGCCATGCAAACCCCCACTTGAAATGTATTATTGAATTGCTATGTTTGTTGTTGTTGTTGTTGTTGTTGTGCCTTCAAGTTTTTTCCAAACTAATAGCAACCCTAAGGTAAACCTAGTTGTAGCATTAAGCTTTTGTATACTTGGTCAATGATGCATGCATCTGAAGAAGTAGATAACCACATTACCACACACACGATACTCTAAGTGCTGTTGTTCCCTTTTACTGCTCTGCCTGCCTCCTGTTGCATTGGGGTTGTAGTTCAGTGAGGCCTAACAGCTCTCTGGCTTAGAATTCAAATGCCTCCTCCTTAAACGCCAAGTTCCAGAATGCAACAGGAGGCAGCCAGAACAGTAAAATGGAAGACAGCACTATAAGAGTGTAACCTGTAGAATGTAGATAGTCTATGGAAAATTATGCTACAACTTCTTCACTCAATCTCAAAGGTGCTACAACAATTCCTTTGCATATTTTTTAAATTTTTTTATAATGACTTACAATCAAATGAACAATGCAAACAATGACAAAAAAGAGATCATACATACAAAACAAATAAACATGCAAAAAACATATTTATATGTTTCTCTAACCTATTAACACAGTTATACTGATAGAACGAAAAGACGGCATTATCTCTTGTCATCTTTCGTTATTTTTATATTACTGTGCAGCATATCCATTTTACCTTAGGACTGGTATTGTTTTATTTTCCAGCCAAGAAATAATAAGGGATATATAAAAGAAATATATATATAATATATATATATATATATATATATATATATAATATCAATCCTCTTCTATCCCTGTTTTTCTCCCTTCCTTCCCTTCCCTTCCCTCCCTTTCCCTTTTCTTGCCTGTATTCCACTTGCCAAAAGCAGATCATGAAGTGAATTAAGAGGTATCGTTCCCACTGATGCCCTGAATTCGTTCCTCAATGCCCCGGAATGGTTTCCACTGCAATTCGATTCAAAATCGAATTATATCGTATAATTTTGAATTAGACCCTATAAACCGGTTTTAAAAAATAGTAGTTAATAAAGCGGGTTTTTTTTGAAAGCGGGTACGACTCACTGTACCAAATGGGAACAACAAGGGTGTCTGATGCGGGAACCTGGAGATGGGAGGAGCGCCTCAAGGGGCTGGCCTGGGGGTTCACCCTTTTTGGTCTCTTTCTGCATCGCCAGCACCATTTTCTTCCATTCGCATAGATTGGTAGATTGCAACCTCCCCCTGCCCTCATTCATAGACCGATGTGTGAGAAGAGCCTTGAACACCATTTTAAACTATTATTTTTTTCTTTTTTCCTTCGCCTTGCCTGAGCAGTTGTTGGGCTTTGCAGTACATCCCTGCTTGATCCCCCCCAGACAACCCAGGGAGCAATGGGGGAGGCAAAGCAATTTTGGGGAAAGGAGGCTCCTTCCAGAGGAACTATGGGATGGGCGCAGGACATCCCTGCTGATCACCCCCAGAACGCCCAGGGAGCAATGGGGGAGGCAAAGCAGTTTGGGGAAAGGAGGCTCCTTCCGAGGAACTATGGGATGGCTGTTGCAGGACATCCCTGCTTGATCGCCCCCCAGACAGCCCAGGAAGCAATGGGGGAGGCAAGCAATTTTGGGAAAGGAGAGCCTGGATACCCAGGGATCTGAGGGTGGGGGATTGAGGCCTTATCTTCTCTCTTTCCCCAAAGATTCTCTCCCAGTAATGAAGCCCGCTGCCTTCTCTCCTTGATCGATTTGCCACACCCCTTCTAGTCTGGGGAGACACAACAGAAGAGCCTTGGATGCAGCCAATTTTCATTGGCTATCCCTAAAAAAAAACAACAAACAAACCCTAGACTTGTGACATCTGAAGCCTATGCACTTGATGACAGCTTGTGGACACAAATGGGATGGGGAGCAAGTTATCTGCTTTAAAAAAGCGATTTAAAATAAATGGGACAAAAACAGGGTCTAAATGAATCGAGGGTAATTTGCCTTTCCTTTTGGTAATGGAAATGATGAGAAAAAATTCAAATTATTCCTGTAACATAATCCAAATCAGAATCACGCCAAATAATCCGTTTTATCTCGCCAGTGGAACACCCCCTTGGGCTTGTTCCCACTTAGGATTTGATACAAATTAAAATAAAACGTTTTTTAATAAAATCGAATTAAAATATACAGTTGTTATTACCACTTTCAGAATCGCTTTATTCATCGTTCCCGCTGTTATTTAAATCGAATTTTTTACTTGCAAGCGTTCATTAAGCGTTCTCACTTGGCATGAAATCGGTTGTTTAAAATAAAGCGACTCTTCTCCTCCATACCTTATTTGGAGTTGTCAATCATCATAGTACGTCAGAATGACGTAACGTAAACCCGATTATTTGGAAGCGATTTAACTTTCGTCAGCGTTTCATTTCATTCATGACCGTTTTGTGAAATGATGTATTTTGGCGGGTTTTTGTTTAATGAACCAATCAAGGCGCTTAAACGATCAAACGTCATAAGCTCTGTCAGCCTTATATACATTTTCCCTCCGAATTAGTAGGAAACCAAAGCTCTCTCCAGAGGAACTATGGGATAGGTTTTCCAGGGCAGCATCCCGCTTCATGTCTCCTAAGAGAGCCCACAGAAATCAATGGGGGATGCTTCTGGCAATGCGAATTTAGTAGGAAACCAAGCTCTCTCCAGGGAACTATGGGATAGGTTTTCCAGGGCAGCATCCCGCTTCATGTCTCCTAAGAGAGCCCACAGAAATCAATGGGGGATGCTTCTGGCAATGGCGAATTTAGTAGGAAACCAAAGCTCTCTCCAGAGGAACTATGGGATAGGTTTTCCAGGGCAGATCCCCGCTTCATGTCTCCCAAGAGAGCCACAGAAATCAATGGGGGATGCTTCTGGCAATGCGAATTTGTAGGAAACCAAAGCTTCTCCAGAAGGAACTATGGGATAGGTTTTCCAGGGCAGCATCCCCGCTTCATGTCTCCTAAGAGAGCCCACAGAAATCAATGGGGGATGCTTCTGGCAATGCGAATTTAGTAGAAACCAAAGCTCTCTCCAAGGAACTATGTGTGTTTTTTCCAGGGCAGCATCCCCGCTTCATGTCTCCTAAGAGACCCACAGAATCAATGGGGGATGCTTCTGGCAATGCGAATTGTAGTAGGAAACCAAAGCTCTCTCCAGAGGAACTATGGGATAGGTTTTCCAGGGGCAGCATCCCCCGCTTCATGTCTCCCAAGAGAGCCCACAGAAATCATGGGGGATGCTTCTGGCAATGCGAATTTAGTAGGAAACCAAAGCTCTCTCCAAGAAATATGGGATAGGTTTTTCCAGGGCAGCATCCCCGCTTCATGTCTCCTAAGAGAGCCCACAGAAATCAATGGGGGATGCTTCTGGCAATGCGAATTAGTAGGAAACCAAAGCTCTCTCCAGAGGAACTATGGGATAGGTTTCCAGGGCAGCATCTCCCGCTTCATGTCTCCTAAGGAGACCCACAGAAATCAATGGGGGATGCTTTCGGCAATGCGAATTTAGTAGGAAACCAAAGCTCTCTCCAGAGGAACTATGGGATAGGTTTTCCAGGGCAGCATCCCCGCTTCATGTCTCCTAAGAGAGCCCACAGAAATCAATGGGGGATGCTTCTGGCAATGCGAATTTAGTAGGAAACCAAAGCTCTCTCCAGAGGAACTATGGGATAGGTTTTCCAGGGCAGCATCCCCGCTTCATGTCTCCTAAGAGAGCCCACAGAAATCAATGGGGGATTCTTCGGCAATGCGAATTTAGTAGGAAACCAAGCTCCTCCAGAGGAACTATGGGATAGGTTTTCCAGGCAGCATCCCCGCTTCATGTCTCCCAAGAGAGCCCACAGAAATCAATGGGGGATGCTTCTGGCAATGCGAATTTAGTAGGAAACCAAAGCTCTCTCCAGAGGAACTATGGGATAGGTTTCCAGGGCAGCATCCCCGCTTCATGTCTCCTAAAACAGCCAGGCAGAATCCCTTCAGAGAGCACAGAGATCAATGAAGGAGGCTGCTGGAAAAGCAGGGAGGGAGCACTCTTCCCAAGATTCTCTTTCCAGGGTTGGAGGAGAAGGCAGATTCCGTTGAGAAAGAGAGGGAGAAAGGCTATTCCCCCCCCCCATTGATCAGAGCCCTTCCCTGCCTGGGCGAGATCAGATGCCTCCTCGCGAGGAGCCTTCCCTTCCCTGCCTGGGCGAGATCAGAGCCCAAGCGGGCAGGGAATGCCTCTTGAGAGGGAGCCTTCCCTTCCTGCCTCTCCTCCGTTAGAAATGGCTCTCCCCACAGAGGGGAGGTTGCAATCCACCGGGAGAAGACCTTGTAGTCCTTTGCAGATGCAGGCGCTTGAGCAGCCGGGACTTCAGGCGCTTAAAGCTCTGAAGAGATTAAGCGCCTGTAAACCATTGAAATAAAAATAAAAATAATCCTTATCTCTTATTGAAGACCACAGCGGACAAAGGGGTGGAGGGAAGAAAAAATGGCGACAGCCACGACGGATGGGGACAGAAAGGGCAACTCCCCAATGACAGCCCCCATCGCAGTCAGCTCCTCCCATCCTTCTAGCCCGATTCCAATGCTATCGTTTCATCTAAATACTCCGGTTCCTAACTCGAATCAAGGGAAAAACACTAGGTAGGACCCTAGTGTTTTTTTAACACCGTTAAATGAGGAAAACACGGATTTAAATTTTATCCCGCTTCTGGATTCGATTTCTAGTGGGACGATTCCGGGTTGCTCTAGAACCGTTCTAGGTTTAATCGGATCCTAATATGAACGCCACTCCTTGGATTCGATCAGAACGCGGGGTTTCCCCTAGTGGGAACAAGCTCATTGAATACTTTTTTCCTGAAAACTGAAGTTCAAAAGTGTGCCACAACCTTCTAAATCAGACTGAACAAATCAGACTACAGGGGTAACATTTTTTCCAATGGAGCCACAAGGCAATATCTGGAGGCAGAGGTCCAAGGCACTATGCTAGAGGTTGAGCAAGACTCCAAATGCACAAGAGCTAGTCTGTCATTTTTTGAAGTGTGTATCATTGCATATAAAAGGGGACAGAGGTAAGCCCACTAAATCCATAGTTGAAATTCCTAACTGTGCCACTGCTATTTTTTTTCCTTAGAAATGCCTCACTGACCTAGTAAGCTCATGACCTGGGCTTATCCTCTTGTGGCCACAGCACCCCAAGGACAGCTCAAAACCACACAATACTCAACAATTAGGTTGAAATCTGGTTCCTTCACGATTGTTTTCAAATATGTTCCCCTGAGGAAATAACAAATACACTAATTGTTCGTACTAAGAGCATGACCTTATTCTTGGTGCTGATTGCATTTCATTCCATTTCAGTTGCTCCAGCTCATGAGGTCATTCAATTCATACCACATAATTTCCTGATTCTTCTACGCACCAATACTACCTCACTGCTTGGTATCATCACCAAATTTCATTAACACTCTTCTTACTCTCCTCTTCCAGGTCACCATCAAAATATTTAACCAAAATAAGACATAAGACATTGTGGAAGGATCCCATTTATTTTACTCCAGCAAGAAAACACTTTTATTATTAGAGCTTTAGAAAGTTACTTCTGGGTCAGCAACCATTAGAGTCCCCCGCCAACACAAACACTGGCAAACTGGAGGTTGTACTCCAAGAAGTAATTTTTCCAAACTCGGGTTATTTTTTTTGTTTTGGGTTTGTTTTTTGTGTGTGTTTTTTTGTTTTTGGTACCTTGAAACTTGAAGGCAATTGCAAATGTTGCCTCTAAGGAATTATTTGGACCCACTTCTCAATGTAGGCTGGCACCCATCTGGAGCTCATGTTCTGCTTCTGTGTGATGGCTCTACCACCAGCCTTTCCCATGTTTTTGCCCTCTAGATGTGTTTTCTGGAAATTATGGAATTGTGGTCAAACACACCTGGCACCAAATTAGGAAACACAGCTTTATTCAACATACCATTTGTGCCAAACAGTTCAATCCTCAATATGTGGGTTTTGTTGCTACATCAGTGACATGCATTTCAGGATCTTGTTGTACATGGGGGGAGACTACAGTGTGGGGGCTCCAGCCCATATGTTAAATAGTTTCAAGCAACAAATGTTTTGGAGTTAGCGACCTTTGCATGCCTATACTCACTGGTAGTTAGATTGCATATCATTGTCTAGGAGTTTAGGGTCAGCATGTTTATAACTTCCTGTTTGTTTTGTGTTTGTTCACACTGTCTCTCTTCCTGCATCATATAGGCTTCCCTTTGCCTTCTGGGGCCTCATCTGTTCTCACACCTTTCTCTTTCTGCTTGTCTCCCATAAAGCATATGGAAGAGCATATCTCAGGGTGCCCCAACTTCCCTGATAACTATGTAATACTTTTTTCTTGCCTTGCCTTTCCACAAGAGATGAAGTGTTTTGATTATACAAAAGTATTGTAAGTAAAACTACTTTTATATACCTTTTGAAGAAGATGAAGGGGCTATACAGATTGCCTGGCCAGATTGGGACCACAGCAACCTCACGCCGGGCCCTGATCCAGACTCTGGAGGGTCAAAAAAGAGCTGCAAAAAGGGGTGCCATAGCCTGTCGGCGCAGCTTTATGATGCCCCTTGGCGCTGCATCATGTGGACGCAGCGCGTCTGGACTGGTGCATGCCAAAATGGTGCCCTGGGGACAGAGGGCATCCAGTGTCAGGACACTGCAGACTGACTCCGCCCACATGCCGGCACAAAGTGCCAGTCTGTACAGGACCGAAGTTTGATTTCTTTCTCTGCTAGATATTGTGAGTGAGGTGGAGTGGGCTGGTGAGCTGTTCAGCTTCTCCGTAGGACATCAGCTGCTTGCTTGAGGGATCTCTGACAATTTCTTGTATTTCCTAAAAGACAAATAAAGCAACTATGTCAGTGCAAGAACTTGCTGCTTGAGATGAAAAGCCAAATGGCTTCCCCTTCATTTCAGTATAGTACGAAGTCTAGTGGGTGGATTGTTACACTTTTCTTCAGTACTGGTGATGGGAGAACATCCTCCAGCTCACTTTGTCCCTTTTCACACTACACAAGAATAGCACTATGATTCTGCTTTAACTTTCAGTGCAACTTTCCATGGTGTGCAGTTTAGGAAAGGGAATTCAGAATTCTTACCAGAGAGCTTTAATGCCACTGATCAAATTGAAAATCCCAGGATTCCATAAGATGTTGTTGCCCTGACAGTTAAAGTAGAATTATAGTGCTTTAATAGTGTAATGTGAAAGAGCCCTGGAGGAAGCAAGCTAGCTTAAGCAAGCATGTGGCACACTGCTCTGTATTCTATTACTGTGTTGTCACCTCTCATGTGTTCCACTGAAGCAGGGATGTAGCTAGGATTTTGGGAAGGGGGGGGGGTCCAGACTAAGTGCCACCATTATAATGGGGCTTGAGTGCGGTGGCACAGCAGCACACACCATTCATTTTTCTCTATGGAAGGGGGGGGTCCGGACCCCAAGAACCCCCCCTTGGCTACGTCCCTGACTGAAGTGGCTGCCTCATTTTGCTAGATGGTACAGAAAATCCTGAGCTCTGTCTGAATGGTGCCCTTTATGACATCTTTAATCAAATCCAATTCAACTCAGAAGAACCTATGACAATATAAAGATATGTTATGACTCTGCTGCATAAAAAAATGTTCACCCAGAGGCTGAGGCTGTAAAAATAACATTATAGTTTGTACTCAGGATTTACATTTCTTTTATCAGTTTGGGATTCTGGGAGCTGTAGTCTAAACATAACTTTTCCAGTTTTGCTTAAGTGTTCCCTCCATACAACTGCTAATTCAATTGTCATAACCATACATTTATACTTTCCTCATCCATGCTATCACACCTCTTTTGGCACTACCTACTATATCCATATGTTTGGGGCAAGTGCTGTCAAGGGGACCCTGATGCACACTGGTAAAAGCCTTCCCCTCCCCAGGTTATATTTTTTCACCATTTCATGTAGAATGGTGGTGTGTTTATAGTAGTGGTATCCCAATAACAGGGCCAGATGTTTTTTTTCTGTTCCTGGAATGAATGGACTCAGTCAGTGAGCATGGCCTCTTCCTCTCCCACTCCATGAGATGACATTTGCATGGAGGGAATGCCAAAATAGACATTCTAGAAAACAAAAGTTTAAAGAAGAGATTCCAGATTTGTTGCATTGAATGCAGACTCTGCTGTGTATGCATAGTATTTAATAAGATTTCAAAAATGAAAAGCCTATATATGTAATTCTCTGAGAAGTGCATGTATACTGAGAATGCAGAATATTATTTAAAGCCAGAAAGATACAAAATTAAAAATGAGATTAAATAAATGTCTGAATCAGACACAGCCTCACTTTATTGACCCCCACCTCCTCTCATCCTAACATGGCCTGAAATTTCTCCCTTTGTCCAGAAGATGGCAGAATGAGACCCAGTATATCCAACTTCTCTGCACTGTACAGTTTGACACTTTTATTTTCTGCTTTCTTACTGAACATTTTGTCCTATGAGACTAGTAAAAGACACTGCAAATAGTTGTTGCCTGCACAGCTATGACTTCTGTGAATAGATTCCAGGTGCAGAGCCTCTATGCACCATCATGTAAGAGTGTACAAGTATTTGGCATGTGTCCTCATAGTTTTTCTGTACTGAAGGAATGCTTCTCCCCATATATATATGTGCCCATAGGCTGAGATCTGAAAAGATCACCATCTCTGTTTCTCAGTAGTGGGGACAATACATTGTGGAAGGGCATGGGAGAAGGCCTTTTCAGTTGTGGCATCCTGGTTGTGGAATGCCCTCTCCTTAGAAACCAGATCGGTGCTGACATTGGTCTCATTTGGGTACCAAGCTAAAACTTGTATTTTTTTTCTAAAATGCCCTTGAAGCCTAAGCCCTTCACCCAGTAAGAATACATACATGAATTTATATTAATTCAGCTTCAGCTTTTTAACCTATGAAGCTGTTTAATATATTTTTTTGTTGTTCTTGTTCTTGTTGTTGTTGTTGTGTGCCTTCAAGTCATTTCTGACTTATGGTGACCCTAAGGTGACCCTATCACAGAGTTTTCTTAGCAAGATTTGTTCATAGTAGGTTTCCCATTGCCTTCCCCTGAGGTTATGACTTGCCCAAGGTCACCCAGTGGGTTTCCATGGCTGAGCTGGGAATCAAACCCTAGCCTCCAAAATTGTAATCCAACTCTCCCATGCTGGCTCTCTTAATATGTTTTAGAATGTTTAAAATATTTTTTTATTATTTTAAATTTTAAGTCTATATTTAAAACCAACCAATGACAATACCTTTCCATGGTGGTGTGACTGCACGCTCCTGTGAGGTAAGAGGTTATGCTGATAGTAGCAGTGCTGCTGGTGGGGTCTCCCATGTCAGACAAGCTTTTGTTGTAGGAGCCAGATTATATGGGCCAAACAGCTACTGGGCAGCAGCAGCAGTAGAATGTGACATGTGACAAAGGGTCTCTTGCAGACAATGGCAGTGGCACCATAGCTAACACTGGTTAGTATCACGCAGAAGAAGATACAGTAAACCTTCTTTTGAATATTTTTTACCATGTAAAACTTATGATGAGACAGACCAAAATTAAGCAAGAGTCAATGCCATAAGATGAAACTCCCAGGCTGAATGGCACTCAACAAGCTACAAGTAGCGGTGTGGTTAAGAACACAACTGGACTCAAGGCAAAAGGATGTTCAGATGTTGATGTGCTCAGGGATGAAAGGTTAGTCTGAAGCTGAACAACACATATTGTAGGGACATAGAATGTGAAAAGTATTAAACAGTAGAAGGTAGACAAAGGGCCCAAACAGACAGGCCAAAATAAAGCTGCTTCGGGTCACTTTGGAGGTATGGTGTTTAAATGACACACACATCTTAAGAAGCCAGAAGCTATATCAAAGCTGCGCTCCAGTCGTTTGGACTGGAGAGTGGCTTTGGCGTGGCTTCCAGCTTCTTAGGACACATGGATCATTTAAACAGCATACCTCCAAAGTGACCCAAAGCAGCTTTATTTTGGCCTGTCTGTTCAGTCCCATAGTACAGTACACCCTTCTTTTACACCATTCCCTACACACACATGTAAAAGAAATAGAGTGTATTCTCTAATTCCATTGCCAGTAATGGGGTTTGTGCTATAAAACAAGAACTGTAAAACAAGAAATGATATCTGTAAACATTGCAATACTTGGGTGAGCAAGATAAAGTGGGCAGGAATGGGACTTTTTACCATATATGGAACAAGAAATGCCAGATAGCCAAACTGGGTTCGGGAAAGGAAGAGGCACTAGGGAGCATAGTGCAAAAATACATCGGATAATGGAGCACACCGAAGAATTTCAGAGGAAAATCAGCCTGTGCTTTATAAATTATAGCAAAGCCTTGGATTGTGAATGTCATGAAAAACTGTGTATTGCTCTTAAAGGAATGGGTGTGCCGCAACATTTGATTGTTCTGATGCATAACCTTTACTCAAGACAAGAGGCTACTATCAACATTTAATAAGGAGAAATGGAATGGTTTCCAGTTGGCAAGAGGATCTGGTAAGGATGCATTTTATCACCCTATCTGTTTAAGTTGTAAGCTGAACATAATAGAGGCATAAAAACTGGAGGAAGGAATATCAACAATTTAGATATATAGATGACTCTATACTGTTAACAGAAAATAGCAAAGACTTGGAACAGTTACTGAAGAAAGTGAAGTAAGAAAGTGCAAAGGCAGGTTTACAGTTGAACCTTAAAAAAACAAAAATAATGACCACAGATGATTGACATCACTTTAAAGTAAGCAATGAAAACATTAAAATAGTTCAAGATTTTCCATACCTTGGCTCCATTATTAATCACAATGGAGACTACCGTGAGAAATCAGAGGACCAGAACTTGAAAGGAAAGCTATGAAGGAACTAGACAGGATTCTGAAGTGTAAAGATTGAATATTGAATATTGAATATTGATATTGAATACTAAAGTAGGATTTTCGACACCATTGCATTTTCAGTTTTTATATATGGTTGTGAAAACTGGAGAATGAAGGAAACTGATAGGAAGAAAATCAACTCATTTGAAATGTGGTGCTGGAGAAGAGTTCTAAAGATACCGTGGACTGCTGAAAAGACAAATAAATGGGTCCTAGAGCAAATCAAGGTTCAACTCTCCCTAGAAGCCAAGATAACTAAACTGAAGCTGTTGTACTTTAGACATACAATAAGAAGACATGACTCTGTAGAAAAGACAATAGTGCTTGGTAAGGTTGAAGTCAGTAGGCAAAGAGGAAGATTGCATTCTGGATGGAAAGACTCAATGAAGGAAGCCACAGCCTTGAGTCTGCAAGACTTGAACAGGGTTGTTGATGAAGGGTAGCTTGGAGGGTAGTCAAATTGATGGCAGTTAACAACAATGTTTTAAATTGTTTAGCTGATTTTATTGTGAGCCACCCAGAGATCATATGATATGGGGAGGAATAGAAATATTGTAAATATATTAACACTGGGAAGCAGACACTAACCGCATATGTTGGCAGCTCTGTGTCATAAAAGACAATGTACAATCATCAGATGTGACAATATATATATATGACTATATGTTGATTATCAAAATTATGTTGATTATATGTTTATTGGAAATCTTTACATGCAAATGAGATGGCCTGAAACTGGGAGAAATTTAGCTCTTTTATTCATTCTGTGAAGAGTCTACACTGTAAACTGAAAAGCCTTTGACCTTTAAACGGAAAATAAACAAATTAACTTGCTTGCTAACTAGGGGACAATCCCATATTCAGCTGGGACTTGCATATGAGTAAATATGCATCCAGGGCTATGGAAGCAATATAAAAATGTGTACATTATTGATAGGTCAAGTCTGTGTAACCAACTGGGATCATAAGGATAGCAGATGTTGACTAAGAGAGATTAAAACTTTATTGATCAGCAACACATTGCCTCCTGCTTTCTCTGTTGATATGGGTCTTCTTATGTACACACTTGCTTATCCACCTGGACTGCTTAGGTTTTGCTTTTGGTTCATTTTTTTGCCCATTGAGGTTTTTTTTTCATTCTATTACATTACATTACATTAAAGACATGCATCTTTAATGTAATTTGTTTGTTCTTAGTATCCAAAATAGACCTTTTGCGTCTTAAGATCAACAAAAGGGCTGCTGATTTGGGCTGGCATTTTTTTTTACATGCCAGTCCTATGTGCCAGCTGAAACTTCTTCTGCATATATTGTATCTAAATTAGTACACAGCAACCTAAGCACATTGGTGAGCTTGAGTGGTGTAGTAGTTAAGAGGCTGGACTGTGACTTGGGAAGATGCAGGTCCAAGTCCCCAATGAGCCATGAAGCTTTATCCCTGTTTGACCCAACTCATACATATCCTCCAACATTGCACAGAGGAAAACCAGGGCACATGTGGGCAACATCAGAGTATGCTCAAGATGTTAAAAGAAAAGAAAAAACTAACTAAGAGAGGCTGCAGCTGAAAAGTCTGGAAACCATGAGGAGCGGCTTAGAGAGCTGGGTATGTTCAGCCAGGAGGTGACATGGTAGCCCTGTTTAAATATTTGAAAGAGTCAAATTGAGGATAGAGCAAGCTTGTTTTTTCCTGCTTCAGAGACTAGAACAGTGGATTCAAACTACAGGAAGATATTCCATCTAAACATCTGGAAGAAATTCTTGATGGTAAGAGCTGTTCAACAGTGGGACACAGTACCTCAGAGTGTGGTGGGGTCTCCTTCTTTGGCGATTTTTAAACAGAGGCTTGATGGATATCTGTTGGGTGGGGTGTATGTGCTTTGACTGTATATTCCTGCTTGGCAGGGGGTTGGACTGAATGGTCTTTGAGGACTTTTGCAGCTCTATCATTCAAAGATTGAAAAAGCACACAGATGCCAAATTTAAAAATGTAGAACAGGAAAAATGATTGAAATATGCCAAAGAATCAGATTATATAACAGATTGTCTATTGAAGACTCAACAAACTAATAACCTTATTAATAGAATGAATGCAAGAGTGCTTCTCCATTCCTGCTTTCACTAGCAGGGGCTGCATCTGCACTGCTGAAATAATGCACTCTTACACGGCTTTAATTATCATGGCTCAGTGCTATAGAATTCTAGGATTTCTAGTTTTGTAAGAGATTTGGCCTTCTCCTTTAGAGTGCTCTAGTGCTACAATAAACTACAAATCTCAGGATTCCATAGCATTGAGCCATGGCAGTTAAAGCTGCATCAAACTGCATTATTTCTGCAGTGCAGATGCAGCCAGAGTCTCATCCACCAACAGGCCAGGTTGCCAAATGTGATATCCCAAGGTGCATGATTAATAGTCTGTGTTACTATGTTCTTTCAGATTTGAGTTTTTAACATTTCTTTGGTGAGACCCATGTGATCCTGCATACTTCTGCTAGAAGTCAAGTCTAACAGATTGTGTGACAAGATAGGAAATCATAAGGACATAAAAGGAACTCTGCTGGCTTATCTTGACAGTACTCTGATCCCACAGTAGCTGACCAGTTGCTCATAGGAAGCCCACCCAAGGGATACAAAGGCAAGAACAAGTTCCCCTTCATGCACCTCAGCAACTGACACACAGAGGAGGCATACCACTGTCTGTGAGGACATATTGCCTTTCCTGTTAAGATGTTTAAAATGTGGTATGAAAAATACTGTAAATTATATGTAGTTGTATCGGCATGGAAAGAACGTCCTTATTGAGAAGCAAAGGGAAATAATGGGAAATGTTTTATGAAGATAGTATACACTCATGCACACATGAGTTTATTATTTAAGCCTTTTCTATAGGAAGGTGGAAGGGATAGTACTAGTGCAAGAGAAGGCACTGGGAACATAACACAAGAAATTAATATGTAAGGTTAGGGAGTTCACCTCCCAGCCTGGTTTAGCAGACAGAATGATGAAACTGAATTTTGGTTTTGGTTTTCTGAACTCATTGGCACTCATCTCAGCTCTGGAGCCTCAGTTTCCCTGTCTGTAAACCAAATGTATTTACTACCTGCCTCAATGGGCTTATGAAGGTTATTGTGAAGATTACTATCCCATACTTAACTGGTTCAGTGTGCCCCACTGAACATAAAAGCATTTCTCTCTGAGCAGACACAAATAAGATTACTGGGTTAGCACACTACAAAACAGATTTTAAAATAATGTGCCATAGCACAAACAGACAGAAGAAGAAGAAAAAGAGGAGGAGAAAGAAAGAAGAGAGAACCTACTAGGCAAGTGACACTTTTGGTGTTACCTAGATGGCAGAACCAAAACATCTTCAGCAATTGCAAAGTAAATAAGATGATGCAATGAATATCTTCCTTGGGGATAATGGAAGTTGAATGAGGAAATGTAGGAATGTTGTCTGCCAATATGTAGGTTCAGGATGACATAAGAATTAGCAAACTGGGTCAAGGCAGCAGTCAGTCTAGCTCAGTATCCTGTCATCAGTGTTAGACAGTGCTGAATGTGGCAGGAAAAAGTGCACTGGGCAATTGTAATTATGTAGGTCTTGTTTACTCGTTGCTTCCAGCCACCAAAGTTCAGCAGCATCCAGGACATGACAAAACAATGCTTTGGTGGTGATAGAGTACACCAGGAATGTCAAGGTCTCCTCCTGCATTACCTTTGATCCACATTAAGTTACATTCCCTTCCTTCGTCTATATGAATTGCTCAATATCCTCAGTCATTGTGGTATTACACTGAATGTATATTCTATCCACTTATACTCAAGTCATAATGCTCCATCCCCTAACCTCAATACAGATAGTACAGCTTGGAAAAGTTACATTTGGACCAACAGTCCCAAAATCCCCTGGGCGGTACAACCACTTAGTAGTGATGGGGTTCTGGAATTTGTAGCCCCACAGAAGTAACATTCACATGCTTTGCCATCACATGCTTTGCCAGAGCTTGAGCATAATTGAGCATGGTACTCACATTTCTCACAGAGAAATGATGGGGGGAAAAGCAGGATTCCACATTTCCTTCTTTTTGCAGTCTTTCTAACAATTTTTCTTTAAATGCTAAACTGTTAAATAGAAATAGAACAAGTTTCCACATAGTTATATAGAAAAAAGATGTTTTCCTCTTTAACAATGTTGTCAAGTTATGTCCGACTATAGGGGGCGGTGCTCATCTGTGTTATTAAACAGAGGGAGCCAGCATTGTCAGAGATAATTCTGTGATCATATGGCCAGCATGACTGCACAGAACATTGTTACCTTCCCACCAGAGTGGTACCTATTTATCTACTTGTACTTTTACATGCTTTTGAACTGTTAGGTTGGCAGAAGCTGGAACTAGTGACAGAAGCTCACTCCGTCATGTGGCATTTGGCCTCAAACTGCCAACCTGCCAATCTTGCAATTATCAGAGACAGTGCCTTAGCCACAGAGCCGCCACATCCCAAAGTAGCTATATATACCACCAGATAATACCTATTGATATTCATACTTTTTAGAAAATGTCTAGCCTTTGTTTTAACTAATTATATGAAAACTGGGAAATCTCAGGCTCTGGGCCACATCTATTCCTTATGTTTATGTGTGTGTGGAGGAGGCAAATCCAGGCCTCTGGGTTACTCCAAAAGACCATGCCCATCTTCTCCAGGATACTATCATTTGATGGTTTCCCAGCAGTTGCACAATTTTTGCCCATTCTAAAATGCGGTGGTTTTGGTCCTCACTCCTTTTGCCCTCACTACCACTGTAATGCAACTTCTGATAATTTCTTCTTAAACTGATTTCAGCCCAGTTCCTCCCACTTTGCATTAGGCTGTTGTTATTGGCATTTCTTGTAGCAATAGGAACTATCTTCCTGGACACACAAGACAGGTGCCCACCTTACTGTCCTTCTGTAGGCAAGTTTGGGCAAGCTGTTGAGGACTGATTCCTCATAAGGAGAAGGCCTTTAATAATGTGTTTGTTGTTTATATTTGTTGCATTTCTATTTTATTTGGCATTTCTTTTCATTACTTTTAATGTAAGCTTATCTGATTGTCAATACTGGATGCCAGCACAATTACAGCTGTGTAATTTAAGTCATCACATGGCATCATTTGAAATTATAATATCAGGATTTCTTCTTTTCTACTGCTTGATATCTGGATATACTATGATGATAGCCCCCCAACTGAGTTACAATGGCAACAATTGGAACATCATGTAGAGGAGATTGCTGTTAAGAGTATGGAGGCCAATTGTACCGATATAAAGACCGAAATCGGGCAGGGAGCTCCGATAAGAGTCGTGCAGGGCATGGGGAGATATGGCGTTAACAGGCTGAACAGCACTTTCAAAGGAAGATGAGAACAATGCTTAATATCTATCCCGTCTTCCAGTCACCCTGTTAACCCAAAAGAACCGAGGATCGTCTCAAACATACCACAGACACTTACCTTGCTCCTATGTAATGCCAGGTCGGTGAAAAATAAATCTCATATTATATGTGATTTATTAGATGAACAGGATGCCGACCTGGCATGCACCATGGAAACCTGGCTGGGGAAGGATAGTTGTGTGACCTGGGCTAAAGCTCTCCCAGCCGGGTATGCATTGAAGGAGCAGGTTAGGAAAAGTGGGTGAGGGGGAGGAGTGGCCATGGTCCATAAAAGCCATATTACCTTGACCAGGAACTCGGTTCTGAAACTGAGACATATCAAGTGTATTTACCTGACTCTGAAGGCCAAGGACAGTCTGGGGATTCTGTTGGTCTACCGTCCACCCCGTAGCCTAACAGACTCCCTGGCCGAGCTGACACAGCTGGTCTCAGAGCTGGTGTTGGAGTCCCCTAGGCTTCTTGTCCTGGGGGACCTCAACATCCCCTTTGAGGCCGGCTCATCAGATCTAACAGGTGCAGCTCGGTTGTTCATGGAATCTATGACAGCCATGGGCCTGTCCCAATTGGTCTCGGGTCCAACACATTGTGCTGGTAACACACTCGATGTAGTCTTCAGTACAGACTGAGAATATCCATGGGTGGAAATAAACGCTATTTCCCCCTTGTCATGGATGGACCATTCTCAGGTCAAGGTAGGACTGAAAGCCACGATCCAAAAACCCCTCAGGGGTGGAGGACCTATTACAATGGTCTGCCCTCGAAAGCTGATGGAACCCAAAAGGTTCCAAGAAGCCATGGGAACGATGGCGATTCTGACGAAACCCTGGTTGACAACTGGAATACGAACCTTACCGGGGTAATAGACAGTATCGCTCGCAAGCGTCCCTACCAGCCCACTCCTAACAAAAGACCCTGGTAAGCTAAAGATCTTCGCCAGATGAAGCGGGCTGCGCAACGACTAGAGCGCTACTGGCGGAAACATCAGAACATATCTGACAAGGCACTCCATGAGAACATGTTACGTTCCTGCAGAGTGGCAATTGATGCAGCTAAGAACTCGTTCTGTGCTGCACAGATTGCATCAGCAGAGTCTCATCCAGCAGAGCTGTTCAGGGTGGTTTGGGAATTAATCCAACCGCCGCCCACCCTGAACCCTTTATTAGAGCCAAAGATAGCCTGCTGTGATGCTTTTAATGACTATTTTGCTGACAAAATCTCTCAGATAAGAGCTGATCTTGACGCTGGTCTTTTGGCAGAACCTATAACAGAGGCATCCAGTGACTCTGGAAGCAAGGTTATTCTGGATCGTTTTGAGTTTGTGAATACCAAGGACGTGGACAAGCTCCTTGGATGCGTGAAAAGGACGACATGTCCTCTCGACCCTTGCCCTTCTTGGCTGACCGTTCAGGGAGGAGATGCCATAAAAACTGCACTTCATCTTATAATAAATGCATCTCTTCAGGAGAGTATATTTCCACAGGCCTTAAAACAGGCAATAGTAAAACCTCTTTTGAAGAAACCCTCCCTTGATCCTCTGTTGATGTGTAATTACAGACTGGTCTCCTTATTACCATTCTTGGGCAAGGTGATCGAGAGGGCAGTCGCCTTTCAACTCCAAGCTGTCTTGGATGAAACCGATTATCTGGACCCATTTCAAACTGGCTTCAGGGCAGGTCACGGAGTTGAGACTGCCATGGTCGCCTTAGTCGATGATCTCCGTCTGGGCATCAACAGGGGAAAGGTAACCCTGTTGGTGCTCTTGGACATCTCAGAGGCCTTTGATACCATCGACCATGGTATCCTTCTAGAATGCCTGAGAGAGTTGGGCATTGGGGGCACTGTGCTCCAGTGGCTCCGGTCCTACCTCTCAGGAAGATTCCAGATGATGAGGCTGGGGGACAGTTGCTCTCGTAAAAGAGAGCTGACGTCTGGCATCCCTCAGGATGCCATTCTGTCCGCCATGTTGTTAAACATTTACATGAAGCCACTGGGAGAGATCATCCGGAACCATGGAACACGGTGTTATCAGTACGCTGATGACACCCAGATCTATCTCTCCATGTCTCCGACTGATACAGCGACTAAGGATGGCACTTCTCTGGATGCCTGCCTGGGGTCAGTAATGGGCTGGATGAGGGAAAACAAACTCAAGCTGAATCCAGAGAAAACAGAGGTACTCGTGATAGGTGCCCCAAATCCAGACAGGGAAATTTGCCATCCAGTCCTAGATGGGGTTATACTTCCCCTAAAGGACAAAGTTCGCAGTTTGGGAGTACTCCTGGATTCATCTCTACAGTTATCATCTCAA
>NC_056523.1:110455301-110528206 GCF_019175285.1 Sceloporus undulatus | reverse complement strand
CATGGTGTTATCAGTACGCTGATGACACCCAGATCTATCTCTCCATGTCTCCGACTGATACAGCGACTAAGGATGGCACTTCTCTGGATGCCTGCCTGGGGTCAGTAATGGGCTGGATGAGGGAAAACAAACTCAAGCTGAATCCAGAGAAAACAGAGGTACTCGTGATAGGTGCCCCAAATCCAGACAGGGAAATTTGCCATCCAGTCCTAGACGGGGTTATACTTCCCCTAAAGGACAAAGTTTGCAGTTTGGGAGTACTCCTGGATTCATCTCTACAGTTATCATCTCAAGTGGATATGATGGTCAGGAGTGCTTGGTACCAGCTTCGGCTGATACGCCAACTGCGTCCCTGTCTGGACCAAAGGGACCTAGAAACAGTAGTACATGCACTGGTAACCTCTCGCTTGGATTTCTGTAATGCGCTCCACATGGGGCTACCTTTGTACCAGGTTTGGAAGCTTCAGTTAGTTCAAAATGCTGCAGCCAGACTGGTCACGGGAACCTCAAGGTCGGACCATATAACACCCGTATTAAAATCTCTTCACGGGCTGCCAATTTGCTTCCGGGCCCAATATAAAGTGTTGGTCATTACCTATAAAGCCCTACATGGCTTGGCCCGAGTTACTTGAGGGAGTGCCTCTCCCTACATAATCCGCCCCTCTCTCTCAGAACAACGGGGAAATTGTTACTTGAACACCCCAAGGTGAGACTGGCAGCAACGCACCAAAGAGCCTACACAGCGACAGCTCCAACTCACTGGAATGTACTCCCGGAAGAGATTCGACTTAGTTGTACACTGGAAGCCTTCAAGAAGGCATTGAAAACCTATCTCTTCCGGTTAGCATACCCTCCCGACTCTCTTTAGGAAAGTATTCCCCAACTAGATTAAGATGCTTACCCACAACTGATAGTCTTCACTGTTTTAATTACTGTTTTAAAAATTATTCCTTATTGAATTGTTTGTAATTGTTCTTATATCGTATCTAACATGTGTTATATAGTTTTACTGTATGTAAACCGCTTTGATCTGGAGGAAAAGCGGTATATAAATAAAAGTTTTATTATCATATTTTATTATTATTATTATTAATTATCTTGATAATTTAATAATTTTTAACTTTTGTGTGATGAGTATTTCTAGCAGTATCTGTAGCTACCTTTGTATACCACCTTGAGTCCAAGGATGGAAAAAGGACAAAATAATAACAGTAATAACAATAATAATAAATATATTACAAACATCAGTTGTTATCTCAAGTGGTGGTGATGGGAGATAATAATTGACTGTAAAAATGTAAGAGGCTGCCCTGCACTTATTTGTTCCTAAACACTAACACTATACAGTCAGCCCTTCTTATACACGGATTTTTTATACACAGATTCAAGCATCCACAGTTTGAAAATGTTCAAAAAAAGTATAAATTTCAAATATCAAACCTTGATTTTCCATTTTTTATAAGGGACACCATTTTGCTATGCCATTATATTTAATGGGACTTGAGCATCCATGGATTTTGTTATACACGGGGGATCTTGGAACCAAATCCCAGTGTATAACAAGGGTCCACTGTACTTATTATCCTAATTCTGTAATCATGCCCTATTTGCACAGGGCAAATAAAATGGTTCTCTTGATGGGAAGACTGGACAATGCCCAAGTCTGGTAAGACTGACGACATCTAAGCATTCAATGCCAAACCCAGGATACAACCCTCTTACCATGGATTTTAAAACTCCCCAGATGCTCCAGTCTTTCCAGAAGATCTGGAGCCCTCTGTTCTGAAACTAGGCAGCTGTTTTGTATGTGTCCTGTTTTGCCACCCAGCACACATAGCTGACCACCTCATTCTGACCTCAGAAGTGAATGACTTGCCTCAGTGGCAGCCACACCACATGGCAGAGCAAGATGCATGTGTGAACAGCCACCCAGCATCAGAACAGAGGGATGAGGTGTTGAGGGAGGACACAGCAGCTCCAGGTCCAGGATCCTCTGGGCTGCCTCCAGAGTAACCTGGTCAGTGCAGACAGGGCCATTATGTGCCCTGTTTTGATTTTGTTTTTTAATCCAGTACTTATGTGGAAACAATTTCAGTATTCCTGCTGATTATTTTTTGTAGTCCTTACACCATTACCTTTTCCCAGCCTCCAGCCTCTGGTATATAACATGAAATTATACAAAATATGTAGACTGAAGTTACATTTTTTCTAACCCAATGTGTGGAAAATATCAGATGCTCAGAGTTATTTTCTGTTTCTTTATCGTCACCAAAACTGAAGCTGCACACTGAGTGGATATTTTGGAAAGCTTATAGTAATGTGATTGTGAGACTCATCAGAGATGGTAGCTAATTCACAATTTAGTAAAATACATCTCAAGTGAAAACCATTTTCCTCATAACATTCAATTTTATCTAGAATGTCTTGTCTTGTGTTCTATGTGTTCTGAAATCATTCTACAACTAAGCTCAGGCTGCTTTTAACTTAACTATTTGAAGTAAATGTACAACCTCTGAAATTTTACCATCCCTCTCTTTAATTGACTTTCCAGTTTGTTAATGACCTAATAAGTGAAATAAACAATGAACTGGCAACATTTCAGACAGTGTGGGAAACCCCAGGTGTTACAGAGTTATGTGTTATTATGGAAGTATGGTTGCTTATTTATTTACTTTATTACAATTAATTATTCCTGCTTACCTTCTCTTTTTTCTAGCTTGAATATTTGGTTAGCTCAGCAGCAACATAATCAAGGTGTGTTGATTGTTCTGCACTTCCAGAAAAATGTTCCAGAACAATGTCCATCTGAGGAAGTAGACTGACGTCTATGAAAGCTCATGCTGCCAACTTCTTTCTTTCAATTAGTCTCTAAGGTGCTACAAGATCTCTCCACATACTCATTCAACAGACTAACATGACTATAACTTTGAATTCTACAGCAGACTTCACTTACTACTGGAGAAGAAAATACAATAATTTGTTTTGTGCATGTGTCAGCTTCTAGGTTCACCCTTTCCTTTCTGTATCTTGATTTTTAGGGTGCCTATATTTCCTTTTCCATCAACCATAATGTAGAGTGGATTAAAAGTGAGCAGGGCTCGTGCTATAGGCCTCTGGCCTATAGCTCTGTGCGAAGGTAATGTTGTGGTGGAATTGATGGTTTAAACAGTCAGAAGAGTCACTGGTCAGGTCTGAGGCTCACTGCATGACCTCTTGGGCCTGTCATTCTCTTTCAGTCTAATTTGTTTTCATGGGGTTGCTGTAAGGTAGAAATTGGGAAGAGAACAATGGGCTCCTTATAGGAAAGATGAAACAAAAATGTAATTTAAAAGCGCAGCACTGTTTTCTCTGTAGATAGCATTGCTAACCCACTAAAGCCATTTGTAAATCATGGGAACAAAGGGATAGTAACACTGGGTTTAGCTACATAATGGAAGAATACAGGCAATCATTTTTCCATACATACTGTCACTATGTGATAGGTTTTTAAACAGTGGTTTACAGTAATTTATATCCATTCCCATACAGATGGCACTGGGGAGAGAAGGCTTCTAATTTGCTCAAGGATCTATTATTCCAATTCATAGCAACTTCATTTGGTGAGTGTGGACAGACTGTAACACAGTCTTGAAGTCTGGAGATGAAGAAAAACCCTGAGGTTCAGGAGGAGGGAGAAACCTTAGTTGGTAACTTTGAAACAGCTCAAGGAGGAGGATAATTGATCATTATCCTCAGTAGCCTCAGGTTATGAACTGTTTATTTAAAAATCAAAAATCTGGATGGGGGGTTGATTAATGGGATTGTTGGGGAAGAGCATAGTAACACAGATGAAGCATGGCCTACCAGCTGGAATCCAGAAAAGGTGTACTGGTAGCAGAAAGTGCAAATATAATGTTATACTCCCATATAGATCACATGTATAAGGAGAAGTCTTCCCTGGATTTTCCCTTGTGTTGGGAATCAAGTGCATTGCTACTGCTAGTTGCCCAGTAGATTTCATCTCAGGTGCTTGGCTGTGGATTGCTTCCCAGGAAGAGAGAGAGGAAGGCAGAGAAAGATTGGACGGAGGCCACAGTGGAGCATCCACCCAGTTGTGGAGACACATATCAGTGTTCACTTCCCAGGTCTGGTGCAATTGTGTACATGTTTAAAAGAGAAAGCTCAAAGAAGCACCATCACAGAATCCTGGGATCCTCATGGCAGAATATGCCTGTCTTCCTTCAAAGTCAGTTTTTACAGGGACAAAGACTGTCATGGCTTTTACACTGCATCCCATTTTTAGTCTACTGAAAAGATCTACATGGGTGATATTGTCTGTCTTGTTCTTGGAAAGCAGTTTTATTGGTATTATATAGGAATCATTTGGAGAGTTTATTGGTTTCTCCGCTAAACAATTATACCCCTGCCCCGCTAAAAACCCACTAACCTCAGTCCAACAATTTCCAAACCTTAATTGGCAGGTCACAAAGAGGGGTTAGTTGACATAACCCAGTCCTCTCGCTGAAGCCTACACTGTTCTTTCGATTGTGCAACAACATGTCAGTCTTTGTATACCGGAAATAGTGTTGCATTGTGCAGGATCCCTGCAACTCTTCCCCTGCTGGTGAAAAGAAATGTAACTACCTTCTTTGTTTGTTCTCTGTTGCCTCTGTATGTTCTTTTGGCAAACTAGATATGTTTGCTAGCTTCTTCACTTACCCATTTCCTTGTGCCTAGGGGTTGTTTGCTTTTTCCATCTACTAGGGTGCCAGAAGAAGAACCTAACTGAAACTAGCCTCTCCTGGAATTTACATTGCACCCTGAAATTACATAAGTCTCTATGGAGAGGTGTGTCCTTTATAATAATTAAGACCTGGCAAAGTCCTGCAATGGTCAACAAAGGAGATTAGCCACATACTGTGGAGTTATGTAATAATTATTTTAAAAAACAACAATAATAATAAGAGAGAGATGAGATAAAATTAGTGGCTTGTTAGCCTGCAAAAGGAGTGAGCCAAAACAAATGCTGGGAACAGGGAGGATTAAGTGCAGGGAGTGAAATATCCATTCATTCATCCATCCATCTCTCCATCCTTCCATTCTGCCATTAGGACTGTTCCAAAAATGAGGTTACTCAGTGTTGTAGCCAGTTGCTTTTGAGCAAATAAAAGGAAACAGGTGCAAGGTGAAAGCTGAGAAACAAGACATGTGGATAGGGGTTGATCTGGCAGACATTTGCTAGGTCTTTTAAAGTTTCCAATAAAACCCTGCACCAAAGGCTCCTGAGCAAACATTACAGATGTAGAAAAACCTAAAGCACAGAGCAGTAACAGACCCTCCTCATAATGGAGGAATGTAAGTATAGGGTCCATTGACATTCGGCATCAGAATCAGTGGGATTTAAGTTTGTTCATACATCATTTAGAAATAGGAGTGATAACGTTTGCCAGTGACACCAAATAATTCAATGTGATAAAAACAAAAAATGATTGCAAAGCACTGCATTTTCTATAACTGTGCCCACATATGTCTCTGGAAATTATTACACAAACCTAGTAAAATGCAGTTACAGTTGGATAATAGTGTTTGGGGCAGGTACTTATCACACAATTTTGTTTCTCTCCTGT
The DNA here is from genome assembly GCF_019175285.1 of Sceloporus undulatus. Lineage (NCBI taxonomy): Eukaryota > Metazoa > Chordata > Lepidosauria > Squamata > Phrynosomatidae > Sceloporus > Sceloporus undulatus. The sequence goes on along the minus strand of NC_056523.1, from coordinate 110,522,600 downwards.
TGCTCTCCACCAACAATTGAAATGCAAAGCAGCAAGAGGAGAGGCACATAGTCGTGTGATAAGTACCTGCCTCAAACACTACTATCCTACTGTAATTGCACTAATAGCCTCATTTGATAAACCTCTCTGTATGTCTGTGTCTGTGTTTTACCATGTTTGTGTCCATGCCTATGTTGACCAGGTCACTGGACTCCCATTAAATGGATATTGAAGGGTCCTGGAGGAAAATGTGCATTTCAAAGTTATATTATTTTTTAAAGGATTATTTAATTTTAATTAATCAACATTTTGTCAATATCCAGCACTACAACACCTAGTCACTGATTAGCAGACACCAGGCTGTTTGGGAATAAGAGGCTTCTCAAGATTAAGGGATACTTGGTCTTGTTGCTTTGAGGTTTGGTCCAAATGTTTGTTGCTAGTTTCAGAAAGTATTCCACAGGGAAAGATTACTTCTGTCTCTAATATACACTGATAGGAGTGAGTGAGAACTGGTGGCTTGATCAGAAAAGAGATGATAGAGTCATGGTAAATTGATTTATGAAAACCAAGCATAGGGAGTAAATTTCATAGTAGGGATCTTTAAAAAAAGGTTCAGAAATAAACCTTATGTTAAATAATGTCTTATAAACCTTTAATGTGGCTACACTTAAAATACCGTGTACAGTTCTGATTGCTCCATCTCAAAAAGGATATTGGTATACTTCAGTTAATGAAGTAAATGTGTTCTTGGACATTACTTCTTTAACAGAAATAACATGTAAAGAATAGAGATAGGTTCAACACCACAAAGCAAGAAGAGTACTTCAATGTATTTCAGCCAATTTTTATCCAAAATTAGCAATACAAACATGTGAAATGAAACAATCAGGTCAAGTAAGGCTTTCTTAAATGAAAATAGTTTAAACTTTCCAGAAAGCCTTTGAAAGTTTCTTGCAAAATGCATCCAGTGATGTTTTTTCTTTCTTTCATCAGCTTCCACTTTACTTATGATTTCCATTTTAGTGGTTAACTTTACAGATATATGCCTTTTAACATGCCGTGGTAGCAAGCGAGACAGGCTTGTCTAGTTGCCTCTTTTGTCTGTTTTGCTTTTCAACATACTCAGTGAAGGATTCTGGATTTAGCTGCTGTTTACTTTGCCTTTTGTATCCAGACACAGATGGCTGCAGTAGGATAAGCTAAAGCAGAATCCCTTTCTTTCCCAGCATAAGTATGGAGAGGTGGGAAATAGAAATAATAATAATAATAATAATAATAACAACAACATAGTCTACTGTAAACAAGCTGCTGTAACCGTATACTGAAAATCTATATTTCTCTAGTGCTCCTTCACTGTCCTTCCAATGCTGATGCTGCTATAAAAAACTTCCAGCTGAAGAGAAAATTAGGAGAGAGGGGAATAGGCAGGTATAAAAAGATTTCATTGGAAAGCACATTTTGGCAGAGGCTTTGCTATATGTATGCCTGTATTTTACAAATGGATCTGCCAATGGTGTCACTAGGATTGGTGTCATCCGGTACAGTAACACATGGTGACATAAACACCCCAGACCTCCTCCCATTTCACACCATGCAGAATCCTTAGTAATGCTTTTTTTGCACTAACATTACCCATAAATCCTAATTCCCATACATAACAATCATATAATAAAAAATTATTTCTATTTTCCCGCCTCTCCCAGGTGGATACAATATACAAATACAAATCACAACAATAAAAACAGCAATATAGTACAATAGAATATAAAAATAGATAACAATTAAAAACGATACTATCAAAGTGAAAGGAGAGAGATGTTTCAATCTAGGTCAAAGAGGTAGAAGAATATGTCTTATAAGAGATCAGGTGGATAAGCTCGCTGGAAGAGTTGGGTGTCATCAGCATACTGATAACACCGTGCCCCATGTCTCTGGATGATCTCTCCCAGCGGCTTCATGTAAATGTTAAACAGCATGGGGGACAGGATAGCGCCCTGAAGGACGTCAGATGTCAGCTCTCTTTTAGAAGAGCAGCTGCCCCCCAGCATCACCATCTGAAATCTGCTCAAGAGGTAGGAGTGGAACCACTGCAAAGCAGTGTTCCCAATGCCTAACTCCATCAGGCATTCCCAAAGGATACCATGTTCAGTGATATCAAATGCTGCTGAGATGTCCAGGAGCACCAGCAGGGTCACACTTCCCCTGTCGATGTCCCGATGGAGATCATCGACTAAGGCGACCATGGCAGTCTGAACTCCATATCCTGCCCTGAAGCCAGTTTGAAATGGGTCCAGATAATCAGCTTCATCCAAGACAGCTTGGAGTTGGAAGGCAATTGCTCTCTCGATCACTTTGCCCAGGAATGGTAATAAGGAGACCGGTTTGTAATTACTTCTCATCAGGGGTCTCAGGAGAGTTTTTTCAAGAGCTGTTTGACCACTGCTTGTTTAAGTTAGTCTGGTAATTTACCCTTTCTAAAGGATGCATTAATTATAGCTCTCAACAATGTTTTTACCGCATCAACTCCCTGGGTGGTCAACCATGACAAGCAAGGATTGAAAGAGCACATCGTCTTCTTTACACTTCCAAGATGTTTGTCCACTTCATCGTTATTTACAAACTCAGAATGATCCAGTTTAACATAGTCCACAGAATAACTGGACACCTCTCTTACTGTTTCTGTTGTAATGCTCTTATCTGAGAGATTTTATCTGCAAAAAAGTCATTAAAAGCATCGCAGCAGGCTATAGTTGGTTCCAATAGAGGGTTCAGGGTTGGAAGCAGTTGGGTCAGCTCTTTTACCACCCTTATCAGCTCTGCTGGATAAGACTCTGCAGACGCAATACGTGCAGCATAGAAGGAAGTCTTTGCTGCATCTATTGCCACTCCATAGGAATCCAAAAAGTCTTGTCAGATAAGCATTGATGTTTCTGCCAGTGGCACTATAGTTGTTGTGTGCTCTAGTTGTTGCCGCTGAATGTCATGTCCGCACCCCTGCACCCCTCGAGTGACACCACTGGGATCAGGAGAGTACAACCAAAATTGTCAGGGAGATTAGAACAATTCCTCTATAGGGAAAGTTTAAATTTGGGTCATTTTTAGTTTACAGCAAAGACTATTAAAGGAAACCATGCTGGAAATGTATAAAATTGTGTATGATATTGAGAAAAAGAACCCCCTCCCCTTTTTAATGAATGCTGTAACCCTGACTCACCCAATGAGACTAAATAGTGGGAGATTCACTGAATATTGATGCATAGCAAGAAGATGTAAAATCCAGATGGCTTTTAAAAGGGGAGCTAGATAAACCCATGGAGGGCAAGACTACCAATTACTACTAACCAGGGTGACTATGGTCCAAAATACTCCAGAAATAATCTGGTTTGAGACCACTTTAACTCTCCTGGCTCAGTGCTAGGAAACCTTGGGAATTGTAGTTTATTGTGGACCAGAGCCTTCTCTCTGCTAGAGAAGGCTAAATGTTTAACATGGGTTTGGTTTGTATGAGGCAACAACAATGTCATACATACTATAGGATCTACAAGCTCAGCCAGTGCCTGGTGTGGACTGAATGTGCACCCTGAGAGGAATCTAAAGTCATCTGAAATGCAGAAAAAGTCTTTTATGTGCAAATTGTGTGATTCCCCCCCCCCCCCGAGGATAGGAAATTTTGAACACTTCTACCATCTTATTGTCAGTTATATCTCATTGCAAGGGATGCAGGAGGCCAACCAGAGAGACTGAGAGTAAGACTGCTTTAAAATGTCTTTGATGACCACAGGATAATGGACAATCACTGTACCTCAAGTAAGGAAGAAATTACTCATGAATTTGCTATGTACAAAACCCCAGTTTCCTTTACTGAAATCTAGTGCATTATCCATTTCCCAATCTAGTACACTATCCATTTCCCAATCAGGCCTTGATAAGAGTATTAGATCCTCTTTCTGCATCTCAACTCCCCTTTAAAGACAGCAAATGAAACAGACTTTAGAACTATGAATGACCAATGAATAAGAATGAGAAGACAGACACACAGACCAGACAGATGGAAGAAACATAGCTTGGAGTGATATACAGAATGGTTTGGCCATCCAGATGATATAAACTGTTTCAGCTCAGGATGTTCAGTTGTAAAGATGTGGTTTGTTTCCTAGAGAAACAAAGAGCCCCCTGTGGTTTACAAATATGGCCAAGCACAAACACAGTTCCTACAATGTTTGTCAATGTTTGGCTCTTACATTTAAAGCCTTAACACTACCAAGAAGTAGTACCGCAACAGTAGATTTTTTTCAGCATGGAGTAATTTAGCCTTTTTTCTAAACACCCCCTGCCCTGCCACCACGTGTCGTGAAGAATATAATACTGTATGTGATAACCTGTGTAATCAGCAAGTCTGATGACAGAAATGTAAATCATATATTCTACTGCATTGGCAGTGGCCTACATGATCCCAGAAAGCAGTTTTATCTGTCTTTGGTGATTATATTAAGGGAATGTTTAAATAAAAAATCCTTCTAGTTTGATTCAAGAATGATAATGTTGTTTTTCAAAAATTGTGACAGAGACTGGACAAGGAGGGAGGGAGGGACCAAAAGATGGGGGGGGGGAGATTCCAAGCACAAATATTAGATCTCTTTTTTGTTAATATGGCAGGATACAGACCGCCCAAAAAAGGCAGTCTGCTGGCACCTTGTTTTGCTGTGTAAGGGAGCCGCAGTGGACAAACCGCACGGCTCCCTCGCGCAGCAAAAAGAACCCGCAAAAAGTGGGTTCTTCTTGTGGTGCGATTTTGACGCTGGGGCATGTGGACGCTAAGCATCCATCGCGTCAAAATGGCGAACCCTGTATGTACAGGGTGCCGCCATTTTGGCGCCCTCATCACGTGCTAGGGGTGAGTCACGTATGGGCGGTGCACCCTCATCCAACTCATAGCACATGATGAGGGCGCACTTTAGGCCCGTCTGTCCACGGCCTATATAACAATGTCCATGGGCCCTTTTATCCTACACAGTAACAGTACTGTACTATGATTCCACTTTAACTTCCATGGTTGCATCCTAAAAAAATCTTGGGGTTTGTAGTTTGATGAGGCACTAGAGCTTCCTGGCTGAGAATTCTAAATGCCCCTCCCTAAACTGCCAGCCCCAGGTTTACATATGTTAGAACATGGCAATTAAAGTGAAACCATAGCACTATAAATATTTAGGGTGAAAAGGTCCCATGTTTATCTTGCCCAACTACTTATGGATCAGTGGGAAGTTTGAGCTCATCTGTGATGCCATCTTTATCACAGAGACGGGGGATGTCCAGTTGTGGGCCAAAAAATATTTCTTGTCTGCTGGATCACTTTCTTGAAACAGAGAGGCCCTGTTGGTTGATAATTAAGTGGCTGGTCTTCCTTGATCCAACTAATCTGGCTAGTTGTATGTTTCTCCATATGCAACTTGTACTTCTTCACCCTCCTGGATGGACAAACTCCTTCAAAATCCCAAAGGTAAACAGCCATCATCAGTTTTGAAGCTGACTGACAGAGATGTATAGCTGCCAATATGGGCAAATTTCCAGTTCCCAGAAGCATTGCCTTTTACTGAACTAGGGAGTCAAGGACATCTAGAAAAACCAGTTCTTGTGCTTCCACAAAACCCTGCTGTGCCGACACAGTTGCTATGTTTGGTGGTGACTAAGATCCATTTCTCGTTTCAAGCACTGACGTGAGCTGTGCAAATCTGGAAGTGGTTATACATTAGCCCACAGCATTCCAGAGTTCCTACTTGGGCCAATGATCTCTGTATGTGCTGCAATCCATTATATTAAGCATTGCTTGCTTAACAAGGCTAAGTTGAGTGCAGCGTTGGAAAGTAGAGTAGCTCATTCAGGCCTTGAAGAGATTCTGATTTAGGAGAATAGCTATCTAATTCCCACCTTTGTTGGAAAGTGAAAGGGCCCTCAAATCTAGTCAGGACCTGTTCACTCTTCTGAGTAGTTGTATGTGTGTTTTGCTCTGGCATTAAGTCCAGCTCAGTGCTAGTTTGGGAATTGGTTCTTGAGGATTAACTGGATGCAGACCAGTGTGAAAGACTTGTATTTCTTGGATGCATATCTGATCTTGGAAGCTAAGCAGGGTCAACCCTGGTTAGTACTTGGATGGGAAAGCATCAACAAAGGCCAGGTGCTGTAAGCTATATTTTAGAGGAAATCGCCTTTGAGAATTCCTTGCCTAAGAAAACCCTATGAAATTGATGGGGTCACCATATGTCAACAGTCTACTTGAAGGTGTGCGCATGCATGCACGCATGCACACATGCACACAAGAATGCATATACGGCCTAGTTCCAGGCTAGCTGACAGATTTATGTCCCTGTATGAGCCTACCTGGACCCCAAGATCCACAGGAGATGCCCTTTTATTAGTTCTACTTCCTTCACAGTACAGTTGGTGGGAACAAGAGAAAGGCCCTTAGTGGCTGCCCCTAGACTTTGCAATTCCCTCTCTAGGGAAGTTACAATGTCCCCCTCCTTGCTGTCCATCCTTAGGAGGCAACACCTTTTTTATTTAGACAGGCTTTTAGAACTGAAGGCTAATAATAATAATAATAATAATAATAATAATAATAATAATTTATATTTCCCTGCCTCTCCCTATGGATCGAGGAAGGGTTACAACCTGATAAAAACATACAATCAATAAAAGCAGTATATCCAGTACAACACTTCATATCAACAATAATAACATCAATTAAAAGCTAGCTATCATAGTACAACAGTTTTATGGCAATAGAATTACATAGAGTTATTGTCAAGGATTGATGGTAGATAGCCTAGACAAGATTGGGTGGATAGACCTGCTGGAAGAGCTCCGTCTTGACTGCTTTTTTATAAGTTTCTAAGGTGGTAATAAGACAGAGCTCTTCCGGCAAGTCACTCCACAATTTAGGGGCAGCGGCAGTAAAAGTTCTTTAGGAAGTCATAGCCAATCTAGTCATTTGTATTTCCAATAGATTCTTCCCAGATGTTCTGAAAGTGTGGGGCAGATTATGTACGGAGAGGTGTCCCTGCACGTAACTCAGGTCCAAGCCATATAGGGCTTTAAAGGTAATAACCAACACCTTGTACTGTGCCCGGAAGTTGATCAGCAGCCAGTGAAGTGATTTTAATACAGGTGTTATGAGGTCAGACCTGGAAGTACCAGTGACCAGTCTGGCTGCCATATTTTGGATCAATTTGAAACTTCCGAACTTGGCACAAGGGTAGCCCTATGTAGAGCGTGTTACAGAAATCAAGACAAGAGGTTACCAGTGCATGTATCACTGCTTCAGGGTCTCTTTGGTCCAGGCAGAGACACAATTGGCGTATCAACCAAACTTGATAGCAAGTACTCCTAGCCATCACATCAACTTGAGATGACAACTGTAGGGACGAATCCAGGAGTACTTCCAAGCTGCGAACTTTGTCCTTTAGGGGAAGTGTGACCCAACCCAGGACAGGTTGACAAATTTCCCTGCTTGGGCCTGGGATTCCTATCGCTAGTACTTCTGTTTTCTCTGGATTCAGCCTGTTTGTTTCCCCTCATCCAGCCCATTACCGACCCGAGGCAGGCATTCAGAGGAGAGATGCCATCCTTAGTCACTGCAAGCCGTCTGAGACTTTTAAGGAGGAGGCTATAAGAGCTGTATTGTTTGAAATGGAATCGTTTACTTCTAAAATCTTTATAAAGTGCATGTTTTAATAATATGGTTGATAATGTTATTTGGTTTGAATTGTTTATTTTTTGTATGTTTTTTTAAATGTGCAAGCTACCTTTAGCACCAGTTTTGAGGAAAAGGCAAGTCTAGATGTGATGATGATGATGGAGCTGGGAATTGATACTTTAAAAGTGATGTTTTTTTTTAACCCCCCAAGTTGGTTACTGTTACAGTTTTATTAAATGTTTCTAAAAAGTAACTATAGGAAAATGTAACTTTAAAAAAAATCAGAATGTGAAAGGCCCTGGCCTGTGTACAAAACCTCACTCTTCTTCCAGCACACTGTTGCCTCATCAGTTCCCACAACCGAACACAAAGTGGCAGCACTAGGCATATGACCAGGCAACTCCTAGGATGTTCCTCCTATGCATTTAATGAGTCCCAACACCCTTTTATTTACATATAAAATAATCAAAAACCTTAGGTTACATTGCACAAAGGAGTTGTTAGTTGTTGTTACAACTGTGGTGTAATAGTTATATCTTTGTTACTGGGGAAGGAAACAGATTTTAAGTAACTTAATTAGTCACAAAGAGTTACTTCCAAATCTGGCCAGGTGATGGGAACATTCCACATGGGTGCTTATTCCTGTGGCTATTGCAATGACCCATGGCTTGCTGAGAAAAACACAGTTCAGATTGTGAAGTCCAAGGCTTTCATGGCCAGACATCCATAGTTTTTTGTGGGTTTTTCGGGCTATGTGCCATGTTCTAGAAGAGTTGAAGAATCTCTTCTAGAAACATGGCCACGTAGCCCAAAACCCCACAAAACTGCAGTCCAGATTGATCCGTTAACCACTGGCCCTTATCGATGAGTCTGGAACTGGGGGTCTTCAGCACTGGGCGGGTTCGAATTCACGTTATTTCGCAACATACCATCCTACCTGGGACCCCCTCCGAATTGGCAGGATTCAAATTGGCCAAATACGCATTCGCGCGAATGCATTCAGTGCAGAATGTTTAGCCACACCGGTGCTCAACATGGGATTGGCCGATTCGTATCAGCGCCTCGCACATGCTCAGTGGTGCCCTGCATGGGTTGCGACCTTAACGCTTCCGGGGTGAAAGGGGAGGTCCCGTCATGACAGCCCGGTAACAGCTGGGAGCCAGCTCATGCACATTAACAATCGCGATACAACGGCCCTTAACTGTTTCCTCTCTACATTCCTCTTGGTTTTAATGTTACCATGACCTTCCTTGCAACAAATTAGCAATGCCGGTTCTACGTGTGTGTGTGTGTGTGAGTGTGTGGTATGTATTTTGGTGGGGGGAGGAGCCGTTCCAGCGGCTGTCAATCGCTCCGTTATGCAAGTGCCCACTACAAATTGAAATCGAATGCATTTTGACAGTAATCGAATGATATCTGTAGATTGGCCGCTGCCAATCAAGCTATCGTCATGGTGACGTTTGCGGGCATCGGGGGAGTGTCCTCCCTTTTTAAGAGCCAGGCACAGGGGTTCAGCGCTGCACAAGTGCAAGCCTGGCTCCATCTGCCTCTGGAATATAAACCATGCGCAGCTGCGCTCAAAAAATGGTTAAAATAAAACATACATTCAGAATATTAAACGTGCATCTGCCTCAAAAAAAATTGTTTTGAATTTGAAAAGGGGGGGGGGTTTTGCCTGACATGAGCTCCGTTCATGACTGATTTTTTCCTCCTCAAGGGAAGGAATGCCCGCAGACGGGCTTTGGGCAGGGGATGCAGGGAAAAGAGTTCCTAAAGAATGCCTTCCCTTGCTCCCTCTGCCCAGGGCTCTTTCCTCCTCCCCCTCCCTCCGATGAGGGAGGAAATGCCTTGCCCTTCCAGGCGGGAAAGGCGCGGGGGGCAACGGGAATCTGCGGTTCCAGCAGCATCCTTCCTCCTCCTCTCCCGGCCTGGGAGCCAGCCTGGGCTGCATCCAGACAGGGAGGAACAGGCGCGGGGCCGCTAGAATCGCGGCAATCGCCGCCGTTCAAAGGCCTCCTCTCTCTCCTCCCTGCTTGAGAGGCAGCCTGGGATGCAGCCAGGGAGCCTCTCAAGCCGGGAGGAGGGAGGAGGAGCTGCTTGGAACCCGGATTCCAGCGGCCCCCGCGCCTCTTCCCTGCCTTGATGCATGGCTCATTGCCTCTCAAGCCGGGAGCAGGAGGGATAGCTGTGGGTGTTGGCCCCCCTGCTTGGAAACGGGGATTTTTTTCCAGCGGGCCCCCCCTCGCGCCTCTTCCCTGGGAACCGGCACGAGGACAAAAGGAAAAAAGAGAAAAAAAAAAAAGAAGGGAACAAAAAAAAAGAAAAAAAAAAGGAAAAAGAAGGAAAAAAAAAAAAAGAAACACACTAAAAAAGAAAAAAGAGAAACAAAAACAAAAAGGAACGTAAAGACAGGGGAAAAAAAAGAAAAAAAAAGAAAAAAAAAAAAAACAACAAGAAATAAAAATAGGAAAAGAAAAGACACCACAAAGAAAAAAAAGACACAAGGAAGGGACAAAGTAAAAAAAACAAGAAAAAAAGAAGAAACGAAGGTAAAGGAAAAAAAAAAAAAAGAGAACAGACCCGACAAAGAAGACAACAATAAAAATAAAAAAAATCACAAAGAAAAAAAAAAAAAGAAAAGCAAAAAAAAAAGAGGAAAAAAAAAGGAAGACAAACCAAGAAAAACAAGAAAAAAGAACGGGGGGGGAAAGAAAAGAAAACCGAAAAGAAAAAAAGAAAAGCACAAGTACGGAAAAAAAAGACAAGGACGAAAAAAACGAAGAAAAAAAAATAAAAAAAAAAACAAAAAAAATAAAAATAGAAAAAAAAAAAGGACGATAAAGAAAAAACAAAAGAAAAAAAAACAAAACCAAAAGAAGAAAAAATAGGAAAAGACGGAGAAAAAAAAAAATAAAAAAAACAACAAAAGGTGCAAGAAGAAGAAGACAAAGATAAAAAAGGCAAAAGAACAAGGAAAGGAACAAAAAACCGAAGACAAAAAAAAAGGAAGGAAGAAAGGAAAAACAAGGGAGGAAAAAAAAAGAAAGAAAAAGGAAAAAGAATACGAAGAAGGAACAAAAACAAGCAGAAAAAAAAAAAAAAAGAAACAAAAAAAAAAAAAAAAGAAAGGGAAAGGAAGAAAAAAAAAAAGTGGAAAGAAAAAGAAACCAAACAACAAAAAGAACAAAGGGAAAGGAAAAAGGGGGCAAAAAAGAAAGAAACAGAAAAGACAGACCCCCACCACCGGAAGTTAAAGTAGGTGTAGGTGTAAAAAAGGTAAAGTGTAAGTTAAGAGGAAGTTATTAATCGATAATGTGATCAGTAGCGTAGTTTTTATTATATTTTTGGGGTCGTAAACAGTGTGTGGTAAAATTGTTCGTTTTTATTAGTAATTGTTATATTTTTTTGTTTCATTTTTTATTTATTATAAATTCTTAATAGAAGGAACGCCGGGAAGGGGAAAGTCAGTATAGTACAGGGTTATGTAAAAACTTTGGGATGGGGGGTGGAGGATTGGGGAATTGGGGGTTTCTTTGCGATTGGAATTCAGGATGTGTTAGTCACCCGCCCATTCGCCTGAGATCGAACAGAGCCCCAATCCAGGATATCGCCAATCCCCTTATCAGCGCACTGGCCAACACGCTCCAAAAAGAGGAGCCAGTACGCATTCAGTCGGCAGCTCGCGCTTTACGTGAGTGCGGATTGGGCCATTCGAATGCTGGTATGATGGTATTGTGAGAACAACGTGAATTCGAACCACCCAGTGCGGAAGACCCCCAGTTCCACACTCGTCTGATAATGGCACTAACTGTGTTGGCGCGACACTGTGTGAGGAAGCTATTATGAGCGGTAAGAGTACAAGGGGTTAAGAAAACGAAACTTATGGAGAGGTGGTATGCTCTGAGATGTGTATGAATCTGGTTTCCCCACTTTTGTTTACCACTTTATTACTTCCCTCAGTTGGTGGGCATGCATAAACCAGAATATTCCCAGAGGAGCCTGGATATTCTGATCCTGGAGCTGTTCTGACATCCTCGATTACCTGGGGCTCACCATTGCAATGCCAGGCAGCTGTTAGCATGCACATCTCTCTGTCACACATCACTCACTCTGAGATTAGAACAAGATGCCCAGCATCTATCTGACCTTACATGTGGCACATGGTAGCAGCAGTGGCACTGGGGCACACACAGGAATGTTATTAATGGTCACCTCCATTGCAACAGAAGGCTCTGGATCTTCTGGGAAATTCAGAGCACAAAAGAAGGTTTAAAAAAAAATATTTTAAGGGGTATACAGTGAGGAGTCATTTCAGAAAAGAAAAGGGGTCGATATCCTCAAAGGCACTTCAGTGATGTTATGTAGATGCCTCTCTTGCTTTTTTTTTAATATTCTCCATGGTTTAGAAAGTGAAAGTGTTACCTCCACTCCTACTAAGTTTTTCTTTCACTGTGGCTTGCTTTTAATAGTCTTTATTTTTGAGTACACGTATTTATAAACCACTTTTTCTAAGGTTTCAAAACACTGTGTGCACAAAGAATAAATAACACTTTCTGTCTATATTAAAACCCTAATACCTATGTTATCAACCCGAATAAAGTGCATGGAGGCCTAAACTACACTGGCGGCCCAGCTTATACGTAGAATATATGTAGTTTGGCACCACTTTAAATGCCATGGCTCTATCTTACCGAATCTCGAATTGTAGTTTTGTGTTGGCACCAGCACCCTTTGGCAGAGAAGAACTATAAATCCCAGGATTTCTATGGCATAGAACTATAGCACCTGAAGTGGTGTCAGACTGCATTATTTCTACAGGCAGATGCACTCTATGAGGGCATGCAAAAGAGATGTTCCTTTAACTGAGACTATAAATCTTGACTGTGTCATCCTTTTATGGGAAACAAATAATGTGCAGTTTTCTCTCCACTGCAAGAGAAAATACACATTCCTCTGCAGTATTCTCCCTATTTTTGAACATCAAAATGTTGCAGAGGAATTATTCTGTGTAGACAAGCATTTGTTTTCTCCCGCAAAAAATCTCCTGTTTTTCTATGTAGAAGAAAAGATTTCCTGCCCAGTGTTTCATGTTCAGGACATAGGGGTTTTGTGCAGGAAGCAGATTTTTCCACAGAAAGTGTGTTTTTCTATGTAGAAAATCCCTCTGCAATATTTCAGGATGCTATAGCAGAGGGGAAAAATTGCACAAGCAGTATTCACTAGTCTATTATTCTCCTCAACAGGGTTTCCTGATTTATTGGGAAATCATCTTTTGACCTGGAAAGGATAAATAATCCTATTCTTTCAATCCATATCTTCAACATGTACCCCAAATAAGAAATGTGGCCGCATGTCTATTACTAATTGGAAATATTATTCCATGTAGTTGGCATCACCATACTAAATGTCCTGTTCAGAAAAACTGTGGGAGCTTCAAGAGTGTATGGTACCTCCAGAGGGCTTTACTGAATGTTTTCAAGGAACAAAATATTCCATTCATTGTTCTCTTAGCTCACCAAATTCCAAGTTGTGTCAGGTTTATTACTAGCAGCAAAATCTTAAACTTGGCCCAGCAACCGACAAGCGGCCAAGTCATTCCTTCAGCACAGGTAGTATTTCTCCTGGTAGGTTTCCCCACTCTGCAGGCCTTGCTAGAGCATTCTGCACCAGTTGCATTTTTCACATCAGGTCTTTAGTGACAGCACATTTTTGTTGTTGTTGTTGTTGTTGTTGTTGTTGTTAAAATGAGAGGCTATTGATAAGGCCAGTGACAGATACTAAAAACACAGTTGCTTATTATTGCAACAGAAATGGAATGTGGCTTGAATTTCATTTGATTATGTGCTCAGTTCTGTATTGGAGTGTATTTTATGCCAGGCCTGCAAATGCAAGTTGACAGAAACTGATTGATATCCTCACTTCATTATTCTCAACCTGGTAAGGAAGAAGTTTAGCATAAAGTTCTTCATTATTTGCGTACCAGCAATGGAGGGGGTTACCTATACTCAGTATCACTGTTTTATGCACAGGTGGTTCTAACCTTTCTGGAAAAATACAGCAAATGCATGAGATCACCAGACTACTACACCTCAGGAGGGGTTTGTTTTCACCATCGCATGCCCAAAAAAGAATAGATCTGGATCTCACCACGGAAGGGGCTTCAAGAATAGCCTGACTCCCTGTGGGACTCTCCTGGGAACTGGCTTATGTGATGAAGAGAGGGGGGCAAGATGCCAGATCTCCATTCAGTTATGAGTGGATGTCTGTAGCTCCTTCAGGACACCTGTGTTCCTTCCTGTGATATGAACGTCACCATCTCCAAGAAAGAAGGCCAGGCAGGAGGTCTGAGTGGCCTTCAGGTTCCCACCCTCCTTTATCCTTGATCCTAGTGGAGTTTGTGGGGTTTTTTTTCCTTTGACCTCCTATAAAACAACTCCTCCTTATCAGCAGGAGGTAAGGAAATGAATGGAACAATGGTTTTGTGCTTTTTGCCAATGTAGGCCGATTACTGACTGAAAGGATTTAACTTCCTAATCCCACAGCATTATCTCCTGGTTCCCACACATGAAGGCCCTTCTGTCCTAGCCTGTCCCAAGGTGCGTCACTGGTGCAAACCCACTTAAGCATGGCTCTAATGCTCTTCTGGCTGCAAATGCTTCCATTTTAGATCTTTTCCATCTGACGAAAGTAAAGTAAGAGTGCGCTGCAGCCAGGGGTGGCCCTTCATGAGGGCAGCTGCCTTTGACAGCAGATGGCCAAGGGGCATAAGGTAAAGAGTGGCATGTCCTATGTGTCTTAGGGCCCATTACACTATAGAATATAGCAATTAATTCCCCTTAACTGCCATGGCTATGTCCCTATGGAATCCTGAGACCGGCAGCTGGGGGAGGGCATCTGAAATTCCTCTGCTGTCTCTGATCAAACTTACAAAGCCCAGGAACTTCATAGGATGAGCCATGATAATTAAAGTGGAACACCTCCTTGCCTTTCAACTGAAATTAACCTGTGCCGTGCGATATGGGCTCCAGCTTGTTTCCCCTTTTTTTTTTTTTTTTTTTTTTAACCCTTACTCGTGATTTCGTCCCAGCTCGCTTCTGTCCGATAAGACCCCGTAATAGTATGTTTTTCGTTTGCATATGAATCACCGCTAGTTCAATAGCACCATCTTTGTCAATATAGAAACAAGAGTCTACGCCTAAGTAATGGGTTAGATCCTCCAGCACCTTAAAGCTCCACAAATACTCCTAGTAGGGCCCTGTATGATCCACAGGTCATGTATGCAGTTTCTATCAGCCTAATTATTGGATTTAATCTCGATGTCTCTTATATGGTACTTCGAGTCACTCCGGATGTTCGACTTTATGGTACTATATGTACAACCTGTCCATGAGCCTACATTCGATCTACTTTGATAGTATTTATTCTAGTTGGCTCACTCACTTGGCTTGCTACTCTGTCAGGTGATTTTTGCCTGCCTGCCGATCTCTTCCCGTCCTACGCCCACGTCACATTATAATGCTTGCAGCGTGGGGGTCTTTGCTCACCGCCCTAGCATGCTACACCTAACGCTCATGGCTAGCCTCCTAGCCTAGTCGTTAGGTCCTCCCGTCTACTTTACTTTTCCCATCAAGGAAGATTGCTACAGACTCGTCTGCTGCTTCTTTTATGAGAGTGTACCGTTAGTACTGGAGTTTCTTAGCCTGAATAGACGCTGGCCGCACAAACTATCATGAAGCTATAGCAGAGGCTTCCTTCTACATTCCCATGATTCCATCCTGTCCTCTGACATCTGATTTGGTCCTATGCGCCTTAATGAATGAGTTCACGACGATTCGATTCTGTGGAATGCGACGCCACAGCCAACACCACTCGTCACTAATACTGTATACTAGGCAACGGCTTGGCCATATGGATTAGCATTTATTCGCCGCGACACTGTCAGCCTGTACAGAAGCCATGCAATCTCACTATTCCTCTCTCAGTTCCACAGACCACATGACACGATTAGAGTAGAGGGCCTGTAGAATGTTGGAACTGGTCTAGCTTGAACGCATCACTCTGAAAGCTACGGAGTGCATTGCTAGCTACTTGGTGCAGTACAGATGCGAGAGTCTCTGCTTGCACAAGATGATCCAATTTGCCAAATCTGGAACGCTGCACCTCTCTGCTCGTGCACATCTTCGATATGCGTACTGTGGCTCTCAACGCTGGCCAGTTCTCGTCTTACACCTGTTTCTCTCTTTCAGACCGTGAAACACTAACAGAGACTGTCTAGCGAACTGAGGCATCTGTGGAGTCATTCAGATTGTAAATTGTGAGAATTTGTTATACAAGCTAGATGGCCGTGCACCATGCAACCACCGTTGCTCGTGAGGGTCGATCGCACTTGAGTTCGCATTGTAATCATTTATTTGCCTCACCACCTTTCACTGCTCTCGCCAACAAGAGCCTCTTACAGAAAGTTGGCGGACACCCAAAAGGCTCGGATATCGATCATTGGGGTCTATGGTTTTCATGTAGCGTCGCTCTTGCTTCGCTTCTCATCATGTTCTCTGTGTTGTCACACAATTAACTCACCCTCGCCTCGTCTCTAGCACGCGCTTCCCTCTTCACAGGAGTTTTGTCTTATCTATATTACCATGTTGTTATATCCCGCTCGTTATCTCCACCTTTTAGTTAATTAGCTTTGACGTCCGAGGAAGCTCCTGTGATTATGTACGTTCCCCCTCTCCGGCTCTGAATTATGTATTCTTTCTTTCGTATCTCATGTCACCCACTACAAATGACCTTTTTTATCTCTTGAAGGGGAAGGACCCCACTTCGTCTTGTACAATTAACCCCCCCTCACGAGTATCCTTGCCTAAGGCCAAAAAACCTATCCAACCTTTATGGTGCGTTCACCATACGTTCCATAAGTCAACAAGTGCCGACGGCCATATGGACACAAATAACTATTAATAGGGACACAATGACGACAATGTCCGAGTTTAGTTATTGCAGCCTCCTGAGATTTTTTTTAAAAAAATACATAAAAAATCTGTTAACATCCTAAAATATAACTAATTCTGATCATCTTTTGTAGGACTAGACATATCATTACACAGGAGAATGACTCAAAATATACTATGATGTTTTGTGCAAGACTCCAAGCCATTTCATGTGTTTTTTATACTCTGGCACATAACAATTTAAGGGTGCCCAAAGCCCTATCAGGATATCTCTCAGGCCCTTACTTCAGATGAGTGTGAAAACTGGGGGTTTGCGCACTGAGGCTTGGCTCGAATTCCGCTATTTTCGCAAAGTTACCATTATACCGCCATTCGACTGGCCCCATCCGCACTAACGTTGAATGCGTGGCTGCCGAACTTGACCTGTGTACTGGCTTACTCTTTTTGGAGCGTGTTGCCAGTGCCTGATAAGGGGATTGCGCGAATTCGGATTTTTTCTCTGTTCGATCTCCGTGCGAAGGGTTCTGGTATGAACCTCCCCGTCCTGAATCTCGTCGCAAGTCACCCCAGATTCCAATTTTTACTTCGGTGGTGTCTTTCTCTTGCCGGTTCAGGGAGCGGGGGGGGCGGTTTCATTTTTTGCGTTTTTTTTTTTTTTTTTTTTTTTGCCTCTCTCTCCTCCTCGCTTGAGAGCATCCTGGCTGCATCCCATGCATGGGAACGGCGTCTGGGCGCTTAGTAAATCGCGGCGATTTTCGCCGCGTTCCAGCTGCCTTCCTCATCCTCCTCCCGGCTTGCCGAGGATCCCTGGCTGCATCCCAGGCAGGGAAGAGGCACGGGGTGGCTGCTGGAATGCGGTTCCATCATGCCTCCTCTCCTCCTCCAGCTTGGGAGCCAGCCTAGGCCCGCGCCTTGTTCCCTGCCTGTGATGCAGCCCAGCTGGATCCCAAGCCGGGAGGGGAGTGAGGAAGCCGCGGAATTACGGCGACCCCAAGAAAGGCCAGCCTATCGTCCAACCTCCTTCTGTCCATGCAGGAACTCTTAATCAAAGCATCCCCATTGACTTATATGATGGCCATCCAGCCTCTTTTGACAGCCGCTTGGAACCTGCTCCTCCCCCCCCCCAGAATAACAGATTACTACAAACACAATACACACACAACACGCAGAACCGGGCACATTGCTAATTTGTTTGCAAGGAAGGTTCATGTTTACGTTTAAAACCAAGCGGAATGTAGAGGAAACAGTAATGGGAAGTTTTTGTATCGCGATTGATTTAATGTGCCTGAGTGGCTCTTAACGTGTTTACCTTGTTTTTTGGTTCTGTTCATGAAGGGACCTCCCTTTCACCCCGGACGCGTTTAAGGTCGCAATCCCATGCAGGGCACCACTGAGATTGTTTGCGCGGCCGGCCCGATTACGTAATCTGGCCACTCCTCATGTTGAGCACTTTTTGTTTTTGTTGTTGACAAAACATTTCTGCATGCAATGACTTCGCGCGAATGCGTGATTTGCCAATTTGAATCCTTGCTCAATTGAGGAGCGGACTCTCCAGGTATGAAAGACATTGCGTTTAGCAAATTCGAATCGCCCAGTGCAGAAGACCCCCAGTTCCACACTCATCTGATAAGGGCCTCGGAAGAGAAACCAAGTAGAATACTGTCAGGAATGTCAGTCCTGTGGAACCACTGACTTTGAGAAAGGGTGGGAAACCTCTGTACCTTGAAATGTTTAGTGAAAAGGGGGAAATTGGTAGATGGACGCCTCTTCCTTTTACCAATCCAATGCCCTGTGAAAACTCTCACTTCTACATAATTTTTAAAAGAACAAGAATCCTAATTTTGTGTTGAATTTGCCAGCAGCCCTCTGGTTGTTTTTGAGTTGCAGCTCCCAGCATTCCTCACTATTGGCTGCTATGCTGCTTAGGCCTGCTGGGAGCTGTAGCCCAATAGTATCTCAAAGGCTACATGATCCTCACTCTTCCCAAAGACGAGAGGTGAAAGATGTGAAACCAATCTCTCTCTCTTGTATATCTTTTAAATATTTCCTGCCTTTTCAAGGCCATGACCTGCCCAAAGCAATTTACCACCTTACAATGGAGTAGTGGTTTGGGTGTTGGACTAGGACCCTGGAGATGAAGCTCTGAGTCCCCACTTGGCTATGGAAACCAACTGGGTTGACCTCTCTCATCCTCAAAGGAAAGCAAAAGCAAACCCCCTCTAAACAAATCTTGGCAAGAAAAACCCACAATAGGGTTGCTTAAGAGTGACCATAAGTCAGAAACAACTTGAAGGCAAAAAACAACAACAAATTATAAAACCACCTGAAATCAACACAAATTTAACCACATAATATACAATGCACTACAGTAAAATGTAATATAGTTTTAAAATGTAGCAGAACCAAAGACAATAATCCATTTCCAGTTAAAATCCCGATAATACAGATATTTTTGAAAGCTTTCTTAACATCAGCCACAGAAGAAAGAAGGCATATCTTTTTGTGGGCTTAGATGTACTGAAAAATCTAAAGGTGAGGATTCGATACATATAACAGTAAGCTGATACACATTACGTACATTATAGACCTTATATAGTGTTTATGGTTGTTGTTACCGTTGTGTGCTTTCAAGTAATTTCTGACTTAATGGCAACCCTAAGGTATACCTATCATGAGGATAACATGGCAAGGTTTCTTGCCAAGGTTTACCATTGCCTTCCTCTAAGGCTGAGGGTGTGACTTGCCCAGGTCATCCAATGGGTTTCCATAGCTCAGTGTGGATTTGTCTTTCAACATCCAAACCACTACATCACAAATATTTTTTGTAAGCAATACCTAATCCTGCCAAATTGGGTAGATTATTTCTTTTACATAGACAATGGAACTGCAGTGCTGGTATAGCAGAAGGGTTATCATAGTACCCATGAGATAAATGTAATTGTTCTTTGGTCTTACAAAAGCCTATGACTCTGGAATGTTCACATTTACATTCCCGAGAAACAAGAAAAATCAACAGTATAAAACCAACACATTCAAAAATGCTTTATGGGAACAGATTAATTCTTCTTTTAAACCTTAATTGTCCGTTTATTTCTTAGGCGATTAGGATTAGAGTGGAAAGTAAGTATTTTGTATTAATCCAAGAGCCAGCTATTTATTGCCAGCTATTACTAAACCCCAGATTCTTCAGTCATCAATGGAATTTTTTTCCCTTGGTTTCATAAGATCTAATTCTTCTCCAAATGAGCAAAAGTATGAGAGGGCAATTTTCTATCAGTCATGTGCCCAGATAGATCCTTTAGTAAGAAATACTAAATGTTTCCACTGCAGATCCTTCCTTAGATTTTATTAAAGGTCTTGCAATGATATGTTGGACTGAAATCAAAAATGCCATCCATGAACAATAAGAACTGTAAATTAGGGCCTCCCTGTCTTTGACGCTTCCTACTTATTATGAGGTTTAATTATATATATATATATATATATATATATATATATATATATATATATATATTTTTGTTAATTTATTTTATTAACATTTTTTAAAAAGTTGTGTGTCTGCCTTCAAGTCATCCATCAATTTATAGGGACCTCAAGAATTTCAAAGTCTTTTCTTAGGCAAAAAATATTCAGAGGTGATTTTGCCAGTTTCTTCCTCTGAAATATAGCCCCCAGCATCTGGCATAGCATCTGGCATTCGTTGATGGCCTTCCCATCCAAGTACTAACCAGGGCTAATCCTGTTTAGCACCCAAGATTAGATGGGATCTGGTGACTTCAGGGTATTTAGATAACTGTAAAAAGTTACTAGTTACAAAAAACAAAACCAGTCATCATACCAAATATGATCTAAACAATTTCTCATCAGAATTTATTGACAATATAAAGAACAGATTTGCGCTACTAAGCATAAGAACCAGAAGAACTATGGTCTGAAGCCAGGGACATAACAAAAGGAGAATGCAGACAGACACTCTCAGTACACAAAAAGAGAGAGAAAAAATCATGGATGACATATGAAATGCTATAAGTAATAACAGAAAGAAAAGAAGCAAAACAAAATGGAGATAGGAACAGACTAGAACTATGAATGCAACAGTACAACAGCTAATGCGAAAAGATAAAGAAAACAACTACAACAATCAATGCAAAGAAAACAGCAAGATCTGGGAAATCAAAGGAAATTTCAAACCAAAGTCCAGATGCTCTATGGCAATAAAAATAACATAACTTAAGACCAAGAAGGAATAAAAAGATGTTGGATGCAATACACAGAAGAAATATATTTAAAAGATGATAAAATGAATAACATGTGGAATGACGAGCCATATGATGCTGAACCCCACATTCTAAAAAGTGATGTGGAAGCTGCAATAAAGGAAATGGCAAAAAACAAATCACCAGGAGCAGATGATATCCCAATCAAACTGCTGCAGTCCATGCTGACAGCGTCAACTACAGTGTTAACTACCATATGTCAACTGATGTACAAAATCAAACAATGGCCAACAGATTGGAGATTATCAATATACATCCCCATTTACAAAAAAGGAGGCATAAAAGACTGTAGCAACTATAGGACCATAGCACTAATCTCCCACGCAAGCAAAATTATGCTCTAAATTCTGCAACATAGGCTCCAACCATACATGGAGAGAGAAATCCCAGAGGTCCAAACCAGGAAAAGAAGAGGTACTAGGGACCACACTGCAAACATACAATAGCTAATGGAGCACATGAAGGAATTCCAACAGAAAATCAGCATGTGCTTTATAAATTACAACAAAGCCTTTGACTGCATAGATCATGAAAAGCTATGGAATGACATTAAAGACATGGGAGTGCCAGCACATCAAATAGTCCTGACGAAGAATCTGTACTCAGGACAGGAAGCTACTGTCAGAACAGAACATGAAGAAACAGAATGGTTCCCAATTGGCAAAGGGGTCACACAAGGCTGCATCTTATCACCCTACCTGTTCAATGTGTATGCAGAACATATTGTAAGAAAAGAAGGGGGAGTGAAAACAGGATGAAGGAATATCAACAATCCAAGATATGCAGATGACACCATAATACCAGCATAAAACCACCCAGACTTGGAACAAGTACTATGGAACATCAAGGGGAAAAGTACAAACTGTTGAACATAAAGAAAACAAAAATAATGACAACGGAGAATCTTGACAAATTCAGCCTAGACAATGAAGAAACATAAATAGTAAAAGAGTTCTCATACCTGGGAGCAAACATTGATAGAAGTCAGGACTGCAGCCAGGAAATCGGAAGAAGATTAAGAATGGACAGGGCAGCAATGAAAAAACTAGAAAAGATCCTAAAATGCAAAGATATACAACTGAGCATAAAAATTAGAATCACACAAGCCATTGTATTCCTTATTACTATGTATGGATGTGAGAGCTGAACAATTAAACAAGATAGGAAGAAAATCAATTCATTTGAGATGTGGTGCTGGAGAAGAATGCTGAGGATGCCATGGACAGTCAGAAAGACAAATAAATGGGTCCTAGAGCAAATCAAGCCAGAAATCTCTCTGGAAGCCAAGATGACAAAACGTAGGCTGTCGTACTTCGGACACAACATGAGAAGGCATGACTCACGGGAAAAAGCAATAACCAAAAACCTGAGAGCAGCTGGTTAGCTGGGAGTACAGTAAAGGCCTTGTAGCATACACAGAGCTTTACTTCTTAAAGCTTTATCTCTCAGAGCTCTCCTCTACATTATTATTAGAGGCAGTAATCTCATTCTGCCTAATGGTAGAGCCAGACCCATATAAAATAGCATACTAGATTCATAATGGTTGGAGTATAGTAGGACAGGCATCATATTCCTTTGACACGTACCCGCTATCGCAGCACAAATGCTACTGGTGCAAAGGGCAAAAATGAATGATGGTGTGCTGTGTTACAGGGGAACATTGGCATTAGTTGAAACTATTGGTTTCCTAGAGAATTGTCTCATTCTCCAACATCAGTATAATGTAGGCCTGTGACAATCCCAAAACAGCCAGACATTTCTGTGACCCTGCTCATCCCCATGAGACATGAACAGAGGATGTTCAGTAAGGTGGGGTGGAATATGTGTCAGTCTACTGTAGGCATGCATATGTGAAAGAAACTTCAGAAGGAAATTTATTATCAGGAATTTGCCCTTGCTGTATTTCCAACACAATCCTCTTGTTCATATTCCCCCCCCCCCCCCCTTCTTACTTATATACTTAAGTGAGTATATGTGAGTATACTATGGAAGTGAACTCACTATTATCATCATTCCCAACTTATGGCAACTCTAAGGTAAACCTATCATGGGATTTTCTTGGCAAGTTTCAGAAAGGGTTTGCCAGTCCTCCGAAGCTGAGAGAATGTGGTTTGCCCAAGGTCACCCAGTGTATTTCCATGACTGAGCTGGGATTTGAATTGTAGTCTCCAGAGCCCTAGTCCAGTGCTCAAACCACTACACCACAATGGCTTACTATATTTTGCTCAAATGTACCATCATTGCTGCTGTATGGAACCCAAAAGAAACCAGTTGTGTGTCATTGCAGCGAAATCTAACTATGGCCCACTCTGGCTGGATCCAGCGATATCATTAACAGAAAAATGCTTCTCTTTCTCTAGAGCAGTTTTTCAACTATTTTAAGCATGTTGTGTTTTCAAAAGAAGTAGATATAAACATATTTAATATACATGCATACATCATGAATTTTTTAAAAAACAAGCTGTGTTCCCAAACTATGGAAATAAAGCTGAGGTTCAGTCTAAGAAACTGCCTGAGCTGCTATCCAATATGTCTGTCTTTCACATTCTCTATCATCAGTATCAGCATCATCAGCATCATTATTAATATCATTTTCTTCCAATAATGTGATTCAATGTGACCAGTAACATTTAACAACAATACAGATTAAAAACTATACAAAACTTCAATGACATTTTAAATATAAAAGTTATCTAAAAAGTAATTAAACAATTCAAAAAGTTAAAATATTAAACATTAAAAAACATTAAGATAAATGAAAATACTACAGTATTTTTGTTGTGTGCCTTCAAGTTGTTTCCAACTTATGGTGCTGAGAGAGCATGACTTGCCCATCCAGTGGCTTTCAAAGGTAGAGCGGGGATTTGAACCACTCCAGAGTCCAAGACCAAGGCTCAAACCACTACACCACACTGGCTCTTAAAATATCACAACACATCATTAACAACACATCTCATTCGGGTTCCAAAAGCCTGGTGACACTAGAAAGTTTCCATTTGTCAAAAGGAGGAGAGCAAGCCGTCAGTTATCCTGGCCTCCCTAGGGAGGGAGGTCCAACGATTGGGAACAGCCACCAAGAAGTCTCTGTCTCTCTTTTTCCCACTTAACCAGCTTGAAGTAGCAGGACATAAAGAAAGACCTCCCCAGAAGATCTTAAAGTTCTAATGGGCTTTGCATTCCTAATACAAAGTGAGGCTCAGTCAGCTTGGAGGAAAAGTATCCTGTGAAAGACCCCTTGGTTTTTGTTAAATCTACCTGTGCCATTAATTTCTAGGGTAGTTGGGGACATCCAAGTTCATTTTGGAGATTCATTTGGACTTGTTTCCTGGGGGGAGGGGGGGCTGTTAGACCAATAGCTCATCTGAGTGTTAAAATTAGGTGGTAAAGTCACCAATATGTGCAGCTTTATCTTACATTTAAAGAAAAGCAGAGCCAGTGAGGTGTAGTGGGTTGAGCATTGGACTATGACTCTGGAGACTAAGGTTCAAATCCCTGTTCGGCCATGTAAACCCACTGGGTGACCCTGGGCAAGTCACACTCTCTCAGTCTCAGAAAATGGCAATGGTAAACCCTTTCTGAACAAACTTGCCAAGAAAACCCCGTGATAGAGTCACCATAGTGTCATTATAAGTCAGAAATTACTTCAAGGCACACATCAACTACAAATGACTTGGAAGGCTTCGTAGGCTATAGACTAGTAAAGTAATCTTTGCCTGGATGAAGTGTTGACAGAAGAGCTTTTGCATACAAACTTTTGAATATCACAAAAAACATATTAATCTGGCAACAGTCATTTAGCTGCTAGAAATGTTTCTGCCTTCTGTTTCACTACATTCTTGCAGAAGCAGAGGGCACAGACTTTTTAAAGCATTAACCAATCCCCTGGGTTCCTATTAGAACTCTCTCTCCCATTCTCACCCAACCCTTGTCACTCCTAGCCTAGTATTATGCCTCTCCTCCAACCTTATCTTAGTGTTTTTCCTCCCTAGCTAATTTGAAACTGAAAAGTTATGTGTTTCACATGAAAACATTTCCATAGCCTCCAGGAAGATCATTTCATACCAGGAATAGAGCACACTGTAATTGGGATACAGCCAAGGCCAACTTAAAATAGCTCAGTGTGTAACCCTCAGTGCCATGTAGCTGTTCTGATGTCTGCAACAGATGGATGGAGCAGTCTCTCAACATGTGGGTCTGTCACATACACAATGCCATAAATGACCAGAGTGCTCTCTGTTGCTCCAATTGGTCAGTGGCACATGGACAACAAAGTGGGGAGCTGTGACTTTGCCAGTTTAACTACCCACATCCTTTCCCATGCTAGCCTTCCTTATTCACCTCACAAAAACAGCTCACATTGCATTTTACATTCCAAGAGCTTATGGAATGCATTAGTCCTGGATAAAAGTACAACAAACTCAGATGTATAATCCTGACGTCAACCATCCCTGGAGTTTGGAAGAGAAGCTATAAACAGAAGGATGAAAGGAAGTTATAAAGACCATCTGCTTTGGCTTCCATGGACACATATTAGACACACACAGACACAAAAGGTGATGGAGGCGGCTGGGTTTGTTTCTCTGCCAAAGTGGCCACTGGTTGCTAAAGAAGAGCAGAAACTACTAGAAAGCAGTGTAGAAAATCTACCCCTGTGTCAAGACTTCACTCCTGCCTTTACCTGTTCCTTTTTCCTTGGTAAGAAAGTATGGAAACTGCAGTTGAATCATCATGACTGTCTGATTTAATGTGTTTTTCAAGGAGTAAATTCATTGGACAGTAAACCATATATCTTAGAAACAGGACAATTATATTTGTACTGTATACTGAAAGCTTGCAGAAGTTTTCTGCTGAAAACAGTTTTGAGCTTGTCCAAGTTACTTTATAAATCCTATTTTGAAGAGGAAACCTTTTCCCACTTCTCCACCAATTGGCAGAGCTACTATTGGATCAATTACTTTGGAGAAAAGCAGGCCAATCATAGACTACAGATATTTGCCAAGATGTGTTTGATTTATACACTATGTACACTATGAAATAGCAGAAGGCAGGCAATTTACATGAAGCCGCATTAATTTTGAAATCTGCTTTCTGACAATGCCAAAACAATATGCACCAAAGAGGCCACACATATGTGTGTAGAAATAAATGAATATGTTTACAATCAGTTCATGAGCAATCTTTAAATGTATATTTAAGGTCCAATCCCTTTGCTTCTCTGTACCAGTGGTTCTCAACTGATGTTTTGGATGTCAACTTTTAATAAAATCCCCAAGATCAAGGATTATGAAAGTCAAAATTCAAAGCATTCTAGAGAGCCAAAGGTTGAAAACCAGTGTTCTTTATCATCTAATATGGTTGTGAAAGCTGGACATTGAAACTGGACATTGACAAGAAGATCAATTCATTTGAAAGGTTGTGCTGGAGGAGAATTCTACAGATACCATCAAATGCCAAAAGATATATAATCCTAGATCTAATCAGGCCTGAACTCTCACAAGAAGACAAAACAACTAAACTGAGGCTATCGTGCTTTGGACGCATCATGAGACAACATGATTTATTGGAAAAGACTATAATACTGAGTGTAGTTGAAGCCCTCACAATGGAAGCCCTCGCGATATAGTCCATGGTGATGGGACTGCATACTCCTGTAAGGCAAGTGGCTAATTTGATGGCAGCAGTGCTGCTAGTACGTCTCCCATGTCAGACAGGCTTTTGCTGAGCAACTGGACTAAATGTGAAGGAACATCATCAGTTTTGGATATGCAGGTAGCACTAGCAGAACACAGCAAAGACTTGGCATGATTACTGAAGAAAGTCAAGAAAGAAAGTATAAAGGTAGGTTTACTGCTGAACATTATGAAAATAAATATAATGACTACAGATGATTTACATCTCTTTAAAGTAGACAAAAGAGATTGAAATAGTTCAAGATGTTTCATATCTTGGCTAAGTAATTAATCAGAATGGAAATGGCAGTCAAGAAATTAGAGGACTAGAAATCAGAGGACTAAAACTCGAAAGGGAAGCTATGAAGGAACTAGACAGGATCCTGAAATATAAAGACTGAATACTAAATTGAATGCTAAAGTTCCCAATCTCTATGTATGGTTGTGAAAGCTGGAGGATGAAGAAAGCTGAGAGAAAGAAAATCAGCTAATTTGAAATGTGATACTGGAGAAGAGTTCTGAGGATACTGTAGACTGTTAAAAGGGTAAACGAATGGTTCCTAGAGGAAATCAAGGCTGAATTCTCCCTAGAAGCCAAGATGACTAAACTGAGACTGTCATGGATTGGTTCAATAAAGCAAGTTTGTACAACTTGAACAGGACTGTTGGTGATCAGGGTTTTCAGAGATCTTTAATTCATATAGTCATCAAAAGTCAAAGCTGACTTGACAACAAATAACAATGAATGTGATTTTGTTACCTAAACTCCAGTTGTCTCAAATCCAACTCCCACACTGTGAATTTATTCTGATGATAATTGCATAAACTTCAGCAGGCCATGGCACAGGTAGTTTAGTCTCTGAGCATTATGGTCTTATAGATCAAAGGCAGCCCATCCACAATAGCTGGTTCTCAGGAAAAAAACATCTCAGTAAATCAAGCATTTGTGCTTGGCTGGGTAGGAGGAGAGAAACACAGGCTCCTCTGTCCACCTTCTTTTGCGCTCTGATAGTGAAACAGGAAGCAGATGATGGAGATGGGGATGGTGGTAGTAGTGGTGTTGGTGGTGATGATGATGATGGTGTTGTGGGTGTGCAGTGCATTTCCTCCCTCCTCAGCTGGTGAGAGAACTTGGTCTGGCACTGAAAATGGAGCTTGCTTCTACTGCCCTAGTGCTAAGCACATTTATATGGAAATGAGCATCTGGGTTCAGCTACACACCCACTCAGATATTCCTTGACTATAAAATGTCTTTATAAATAGGAAGAAAGGAAGGATTCTTCAGTGAAGATAATCAGCCCAGGCCCTGGTGTGTCCCAGAGAGCATAGGTGATGATGATGGGCCTGTTTGCCATTTCCTTCATTACCAGAACACCTACAAATGGTCTTGTGGAGGAAGCATTCCCTGGCTTGCAGGTCCAGCAGCCACAGGAGCAGCATCATTGTCAGATTCAGTGCCGGAAAATGAATGACAACCTCCAAAGATGTACATGACTCATCTTCAAGATGCCTAGAGCAGGCAACTGTCCATTACAATCCATTGCATCTCATCAGTGAACACAGCCATACTAGAAAAAGCCGAGAAACCTAAAGAAAAATACAACTAGAAGAAGGCACATCTCTCCCTGCTGCAGAACAGGCTAGCTCAGTACATCTTTGGTACATGGATACATTTCCAACATAGTCACATTGGATGAAACAAAGTTGCTAGTCCCAAAGTTGTCATGATTTTATTGAATAACTGTAATTTGTATTGTATTTTAACTGATGTAATCCCACCTCAATCCAAAGGGAGAGGCAGTAAATATAAATAAAATTTATTATTATTGTTATTATTGTTATTATTGTTGTTATTATTATTATTATTATTATTATTATTATTATTATTATTATTATTATTATTACCTAGTGTGGAGCCATTGAAATAAATGAGACTTAAAGCACCTCCTGATCAGAACAGTCTCTGGAAGCCCCAGGTTTTATTCCTAAACACAGTAATTTTATTTTGGAGTTCAACATGACATTTTCTTCATCTCCCGGCATTGCCAAGGACTTCTTATTCCTACTCCCTGGGTTGGTTTAAATCAACTCAGTACTGTACATTCCAAAAAGAAATATATTTATGAAGTACAATGACCATTAGTACTAGCTGCTCCTATTTTTTGTTTATGATTGTTTTGAAATGTGTTTTGAAATGCTGATTGTTTATTATTGTTTTGAAATATAGTTGACGTTTCCTTGTTAGCTGCTTGGAAGTTTATTTCACTCTTGGAGAAGAGACATATATATTCATTCTAATTTAAATAATTTTTTATTATGCATCTGCCAACTTGCAATAATACTTTAAAATGCGATGAGCTTTTAAACCCATGACCACATCTGTTACAATTAACAGCATGATCCTGTGCAAATTTCATTGTGTTTAATGCAGCTTTCTCTCAGGAAAGTAGGTTTAGATTTGCACCTATTCACACTTTTTTTTTTGCAAGTAAGGCTTATTGTGCTTAATCAGATTTCTTTCTGAATTAAATGTATGGTATATCTTGTAGTCATTAAAGGGGACCATAAGACTTTTGCTGTGTTGCTGCAAACAAGAGGCAAGAAACAGCTAGGTTCCTCCCCATTATTAATTGGGAGAATCATGACTCAAAACTAATCCCTTTCTCTGCACTGGGCCTCAATGGCACGTACACCTTAGTAGGAGTTGGTCAGAACACCCATGATTACAATCAATGTCTGTTTTCTTTATCAACAGCTTTTTCAAGGGGGAAAGCCCATCACTTCTCAGTTCCCTATTTTTCAGAACATGCACACAAGTTCATGGTTTGGCTAGTTAACCAGGGAAATGCCTTTATGAAATCAGTGAGCGATTGCAATTATTTATGGTGGGGATTTTTACTCTGTTCTTCAAACACATTTCTAAGGGGGTTTGTTTTTATATGGATTTATTGGGCCACCTCACAGTAAGCTGAGCTTCAGAAAGTTTGGGGATACAGCTTCTAGAATTTCTCTGCCACTGTGTTGGATTTTGGGTAGTATAGTCTCAGAAATTAACTTTCTCATGCTCTGACAGTGGGTCAAACCATTGGCTTGTGCACTCCATACCATTCACACTGGCTGACAGACTCTCAAAGTCTCAGATACAGTGTTTGTGTTCCTTTCCATTACTCATGTGATCCTTTTACCTGAAGATGCAGAGATGGAACAAGGAGCATGTGACCTCTTGTTGAATTATAGCCCTTTCCCCAAGGATTGGTTTGGGGAGAGTGCTTGCTTACATGTGTCAGATCTCCTCAATGACTAAAATCTGTTCTGGTTTCCAATAAACCCAATAGAGATTAGCTATTGGTGCCACCAGTAGTGGGAAATAAGGTGAAAAACAGTTTGGTTATTACTATAATGAATGGCTACGATAAGGTTGTGTTGAATGACTGGCAACTCAGGTGATTTCAACTTTGTCCTGAAGCAACCCACATCTACTAAACAAGACTTAACTCGCCTCTTTTATGACTGTGATTACTTTCCACCAATGGCTTGTGTATCATTAAGTACTTTACAAGGTGGATCCCAAGGCACGATTGATGTGTGGCAGTTTATAACACAGTATCATAATACTAGAATTGGAAAGCACCACAAGGATTATCTGGTCCAACTCCCTGTCATGCAGGAATATCCAAATAAAACACTCCCAGGAGATGGGTGTCCAACCTCTGGTTGTTATTGTTGTGTGCCTTCAAGTGACTCTAGGGCAAATCTATCCTGGGGTTTCCTTGGAAAGATTTGTTCAAAGACCTCCAAAGAAGGATAGTCCACCACCTTCTAAGGCAGCCTGTTCCACTGTTAAACAGCTCTTACCATCACGTTCTTTCTAATGAAGTTCTTCAGCCACACAGACAGTTCTCTGATAAAAATGCAGAGTTAAGGGTGTCCTCTGTGTGTGTGTGTGTGTGTGTGTACATGTGTATACAAACATATACATGTATATAGTTGTGTGAAGCCTGTGTGTAGGCTACATGCTGATATTTATATGCTGGTAAATCATAATAATCTGTTCTATGGCAACATGTATCTCTGTGTGATTAAATCATACCTTGCTCATTTACACTCAATTTTGTTTTACCTAGTCTCTCCTTTCTGAGTGTGACTATAGTGTTTATTGATAAAGTGTGCATGTATTTGTAGAACTGCATGGCAACCAGCATATCTAGAAGCAAGTTCCTGTCAACACTGAGCGGGCCTTTTTTTTTCAACCACTTCTCCATGACAAACTGTTTTGTCAGCAACAGGAAGTGATGATATTGCCTTCCTCACAAAAGGGAAACTCCTAGTGGTTTCCATGGGAATATAGGCAACTGTGTAATTACAGACTTATATAATCTTAAAGTTACAGAGAGAGAGAGAGACGGGGAAACAGGAAAATAATAAAAATTATAATAATGAGAGCCTTTTGAAAGTTGTGATTGAAAAGAAAGTTAAATAAACAGCAGGCTGGTATATCAACATTGTAAATTTAAGTAAAATCTGTGTTCAGCTATAGCAGGGGTGGGCACACTGTGGCCCTCCAGATGGAGGACTACAATTCTCACTGCCCCCTCCATTGGCACTGCTGGCTGGGATTTATGGGAGTTGGAGGGTATAGCAAGCAGATCAATCTATAGTGTTGTGAGACTCGAGGGAGAGACAGAGTCTATTTGTATACAATTTCTCTAGCCCTATGGCCATGGAAAAAGATCTCTGCTCAAAATAACCTTGGCTTCCTCCCCTGTAATAAATCACTCTACACAAATAACTGTAACCTCTTCAAAAATAACTCTATGGCCTTGTGTCTCAAACAGGGCAAGTTGCAACCAGCTGAAAGGGTTTTGCTTAGGAGCATTAACTATGCTTCAATCTGCTCCTTTGTGCTCTTTTAGTGGTACCTGCTTAGATGACTGCCAAGTTATTGGTTCTGGTCTTCTATGAAATACACAAAAACAAGTTTTGCAGCTCACAGTGGAATGGGATTCCTTTGGAAATCAAAATAAACTGGTGGAATCTTTTTTAAAAAGAGAAAGAGCAAAATCAGATGTAGGATGGCGTTGCCAAGGTTGTATTTTTCCACTGAGTGAGCTTTGGTTTAAATGTCATTGTACTGCATAGACTACAAGCAAAAATATCCGTTACATAAGGGACATGGGGGAAGGGGTACACAACCGGAAAGGGAACAATACTGCAAAAGAATAAATCCTACCATAGACTTTTCTATTTCCTGTCTAATTTATTTATTTTCCTTTTTTCCAACTGATTTCCCCAAGACATTTATCTGAAATGAAATGTATATCAAGGGGAAAAAAATATTAAAAACCAAACAAAGCATTAAAATACATAGCTGTGTGAAAAATCAGCAGTAAAAACAGCTGAATCAATAAAATGTGTTCCAGGCCAGGGTATAAACATCTGCATGAACCATCTAAAAATGAGAAGGGAAGAAGTTTGCCTGACCTTTTCAGGGTCAGAATTCAAGGTACAGGCATTGGTGGGGAGGGAGGTTGGACTACAACTTTCAAAATCCCTGGCTAAGAGATTCTGTGCAATCTATTACAAAATGGAGTTCTTCCTGCCACTGCCGCCCCAGCTCTGACTATGGTGCCACCACCATGAAAGCTCTCTCCTAGTATCTCCTAATGAGCTATTTGATAAACATGGGCCAGAGACCAGGGGCTTTGATCCTGATCATACTGCCTTATCACACTAGGGAGCAAACAGGATTTAAATGAGAGTTAAACTAGAGAAAACTAGAACATGTCATGTGATAAACATCAGGCATTTCTTGGTTTTCTCTAGTTTAACTCTCGTTTAAATTCCGTTTGTCCCCTAGTGTGATAAAGCAGTTAGATTGGGTTGTGGAAAAGGTGGACCATTCTTTCTTTGTTTGTTTTATTTAATTTATATCTCACCTGTCTCCCAGCCCAAGCTCCAAATCAGTATACAATTTTAAAATCACAATACAATTTTAAAAACTCTTAATACAAAAGTTAAAACACAAAAAAGTAAATTTCTGTTTTAAATCCAGGTTAAAACATCATTAGAAATAATTTTAAAACAGCATTTAAAGATGCTTAAAATTAATAATAAAAAATGCCACTTCCCCCCTTCCTGGTTATTAAAAGCTTTATCTGCTGCAACACACAAAAGTCCAAAAGCTTCCTTAAATAGAAAGCTCTTTGCCTTCCCATGGAAAGATATGAGAGAAGGGACCAACTAGATCTCCTGGGAAAGGGAGCTCTACCACCTGGGAGTAGCCACTGAGAGTGAGGATTCAGTCTCAGGTCCTCACCAGAAGTGCCTGGGAAGGTGTTGGGACAAAGAACAAGCCTTCCCCTGAAGATATTAGAGCACAGGCAGGTTCATATAGATACGATTTTTCAAATAGACTGGATCCAACCTATGTAGGGCTTTAAAGGTCATAGCCAGCATTTTGAATTCTGTCTCGGAAATGAATTGGCAGCCAGTGTTGTTTCAGCAAAAGCCAACATAACAATTCCAACTCCAGGACCTGGTTATAACCATGTTTTTATTAGATTACAGAAACAAAGGGGTAGCCAATGCAACTGATATTGGGCAAATATCATATGACTTAACCACTGTGCTCCTACCAGACCTCTGGTGCCACATTGTGTACATTTGTACCAATGGTAGTTCCTAACTTATGTTTAAGGTAGCCCAAGGATATATTTATCCTATTTTCCTCCAAAGAGCTCAGATTACACTGGTCTACTCTCAAGGTACAATGAGAGATAGAAAAGCTCATCCAGTGACTTTGTAGATAAGTGGGGATTGGAACCCATGGCCTAAATCCAATTGCCATCCTGCAATTGGTTCAATAGGTCTGGGACTTTTATTTTACTTCAAACTGCTTTTTGGTTTTGATATACAGTAGGGTGTCATGTACTATGTGAATCAGAATATCTGGAAATGTTTAACCACAAAGCTTTTTAACCTAGGACAAAATTTCCACAAGAAAACAGAACTATACAGTGAACCGTAAATCATAGTGGATATTTGGATGTTCCTTTTCCCATATGTATATAAAGATTTAACAAGTGTTCAAACATCACCTTAGACTGAGGCTCTGAATTAATGATTACTAACTTTCAGATTAACTAACTGGGACATTAAGTTTACCTAATTCTGCCTGTGCACACCGGCTGTAATGGCTTACAAAGGCAGACAAAAGCAGAATTTGAGCCACAAGACTTTGAAGTCATAGAGCTAAAATGGCTGACTATGCTTGTT
This sequence comes from Sceloporus undulatus, assembly GCF_019175285.1. NCBI lineage: Eukaryota > Metazoa > Chordata > Lepidosauria > Squamata > Phrynosomatidae > Sceloporus > Sceloporus undulatus. Next base: position 110,488,759 of record NC_056523.1, on the reverse strand, counting down.
CTTTTTGAAAAAGGTGGATCTCATGTAACAAATTTGCCATATACTTAGAATGGATCACATACATAGTCCCATGATAAAGTCACTCACCTCAAAATGAAAATTTGTGTGGGATCAAATTCTAGATTAGCTAAATTCTCGCTGCTTGATCTTAGAAGAGTTAATTGTTTTCTTCAGTTGCTTATCTGTAAAATGGAAATAATCAAGAAGACTAAAATACCCATCTGACAAAGATATTTAGATATGAAGATGAATGGATAATGTCATCATGGGCATGGTGGCAATAGTCCTATACAGCTCTGCAGACATAATTACTACAAAAAAATTAAATTTCTGTTGTCCAGTTACATCAGCCAGATCCCAAATGGGTCCACATTGCATCTTATATGTATCAAAGTGTCTCATTGACTTGATTCCAGTACTTTCAAAAGTTCCTGGGGAGTGATTTTCTAATATCAACTATAAATCTCACCCTCTTCTGTGACTTGAGGGCAAATCACAATCACTTGCCATCTCATCTATGAAATGGGAGCAACCGTATACACATACCTCATGCAATGATGGGAGTAATTTGCCACACTGCCTTCCACTTTTGGCTTCTTGATACACTCACTCATCCCTTCCCTCCCCAGCCCCTGCGATCACAGATTCTGTGATCCCACAAGACAGGAAGAGAATACATTGCCACCATTAGCACATATATTTGTGATCAGCAGCATCAGGAGATGCGGTTACATTTGGTAGAAAATGCAGCTTAACCAAACTTTGAATTTTCTGATCCACATATACGTATTTCCACCAGTTTGGAAAAGTTCTTGTTTTGGACTACAGATCACAGAACTGCCCAGCCAATAAGAACTATGCAGCGAGGGGTGGAATCTAGCAGTTACAGTCCAAAAATAAATTTGTCCAAATTCTAGTTTTCAAGGTCCAGCACTCATGATAAGCTTATGTCTGTTTCTCTCTGCTTCTCCCCCTTCCCTTTCATTACAGCCATAGCCTTACATTGGGAAGCAGAGAATAAAGTAAAATCATCACTAAGCAGGACTCCACAGAGAAAAGGGATCCAGTCTGGTGAGACTTGTTGGATTAAAATGTCTTGTTTGACCCTCCTCTGGTGACCAGGAACTTAGCTAAGTACAAGTTTGTCAGCACAGTTCAGATCTCCATGGGACAAACAGAACATGCAACCCTCTTTCTGTTGTGTAAAGTATTTCTATTTGCTCTCACCTACATTTATTTAGCTATCTAATGTCATAACAGTGTGCCTGGATATTTATAATGCAGTGCAGGAGACCAGGGCACTAATCTAGAGCTGTCTCGACTGAGGGAGACAGACTACAGTATGTGCCCTTTGCTGTGCTCAAGGATCTTCCATCTCTCTCTGACTTTCATCATTTCCAGAGGTGCTGAGTTCATAATGTTGATCACTTAATGTGGTAGCTGTACTAGATGCAGTCTAGGAATCAGATTTTCCCACCTTTCTACCTCACCCCCACCCCACATCAAGAATCATCTTGCATTATAATACAAATACCCCTGAGCATGGTGGGTGGGGAGTGATCACCTACCCACTGTCATAGCCATTTCACAACATTGATGGGGGGAGGGATTCTGGTTCTGCACCACCTTGGATTGTCTGGCATATAAAATAAATGAAACCCACAGATGTGGACAGCTGTTAAAAGAGTGTTTAAGGTCCCATGTAGAAGGTGCTTCCTTTCCGAGTGTGTCTTTGCCATTTCTCAGGTTAGCAAAAAGGATGGGAGGACAGAGAAACATTTAAAGTAATGAATTATTTTTCAATAGAAATGTCATAATTTATTAAGTTCGTATCAAAAGGCATAATCATAAAACCCACATCTTCTTTTTCGAAGAAGAAATATATTATTTCACATCATAAATAAAATCTGCAAACATACAACCGTTGGCAACCAAAAGACACAAACGCTCTTTTGTGCTTTCAATGTCAGTGCTTCAGAAACAGTTTTAAGTTGTATTTACAGGTTTACAGTACCCAAAAAATACTGAGGTATATTTGTTTCTTTTTGAAAAAAAAAGAAAGAAAATGAAACTTCAGACTTGAAAAGGAAGAACGCACACAATGGAAATTACACTGTTTAAAAAATAAATAAATACCAACACTTCCTTGCACACGGGGACAGTGACACTGTTACTGACCCTAGTTCACCCAGGCAATGAGAATACTGTCGGATTTGCTACTGAAACAGACTGACGACAGAAAACTGTTAAAGAGGAATATTTCAGGAGTAGAAAGCATTGTCCTGTGAGCTTTGTCTCCTTTGTAGACATCCAAACATTGGTCAAATCACTGCCTCTCTCAGCAGGATCGTCTAGCAGAAAGAACCTTGCTTTCTGGAGTCAGATAGGCTGACCTGTGTTGGTATTTCTATATTGCTCTGTAGCTGCAGTGAGAAAGGACTTCTGTAAGCTAATACCTGCTCCCACAGTTATTGCACTTCTCAGGTAACAGCAAGAGGGCCAAGTCTTTGCACAGAGGGACAGCTTGCACCTGCCCTTTCAGCAGCTGGGAGAGGTGGTGATGGGACTCTGAAGGTAGCTTAGTGCACTGGTGGAAGTGTGGACAGGGATGGAGACTGGGAAGTTGAAGACCGTCGTAGTGGATGCTCCTCTGTCCAAGGCAGACATGGCAGGGCTTCCTGCCTCTGCAGAGCAGTTTGGAGCCAGGACCTGGGACTCAAACTGCAGCAACTGACCCATGAAGCTGAAGTTGGGAGAGATGATGCTTCTCCTCTGCTTCACAAACTCAAAGGCTTCATCCAGCTTGACCCGATTGGTCCTCATAAGGTAAGCAAGGCAGATCGTTGCAGAGCGGGAGATGCCAGCCTGACAGTGAACAAACACTCGACCACCGTCGCTTTTAACAGAGTCTGCAACCAATGAGCAAAACATCACTGTTAGCAAGCACTTTCTTACAAAGCCTTTTAAAAAAAAAAAACAGCATTCAGCCTACTATGCTAAAGGGGGATTCTTTCCTAATCATCTGAGGCAGCAAACCACTTGGCTGGAAATAGAGACAGATGCAAAATTGGACATGGATTTCACACTCAAGAAGATGGCTCCCTGCTCTTACTAGCTGTCAAAGTCTGCTGAAAAGTTAGCATTTTAGAAAATGCTGTCAGCACAAGGTTGGCTCATATCAGTAGCAATGTCCATTACACTCAAGCCACTGAGAGTCAACGTCCCTCTTTACAAAGCTTATCCTCCAAGGGAGCACAAGCTCCCACATGGCTACAGGCTTATTTCACCTGCTGCTGTTCTTAATCTCTAAAGAAACACTCTTGCAACTCAACTATAATGGCGGCTGGAGTTGTCTATGATGAGTCTGGCAGCCAAAAGAACTACCAACAAGAAAATGCCTTTACCTATGAAATCGATGGCTTCGTTAAACCAGCAGCTGATGTCGGCCTTGTGGTTGTCCTCCACGGGGATGCTTTTGTATTGGTAATGCCCTTCAAAATGGTTTGGGCAGTTGGCAGAGACGTTGATCAGCGCCGTGATCCCCAAGGCATCCAGCATGTCTTTCCGGGAAGCGTGATAGGCACTGCCTAGATACAGGAAAGGCAGGATTTCCACAGGGCCACCCTAAGGGAGCGGGAGAGAAGGACACGATCTGTTAGTCCCCTCCAGCCAAAAGCAAGACAAAACCCAGATTCCCACCACTCCATCTCCACACGATTGCCCTCTTTTTATACCAAGGATTCACTGCATCTTGAACAACGTAGCTTTGGTCTGCAAGGCTACTGTTTCAGGTCTAAGGGCTAGGGGAGAAGGAAGCGGAGGACCAATGTCCCTGGGCCCCAGCGTTTGGTTTTGGGTTTCTCAACTGACCTGGTCGTAGAGAGGGGTCCCGCAGGAGCTGCAGCCGGAGTCGGCGCTGCCAGGCGCGCTGTTGGCGGTGGTGCTGAGCGGCAGAGTCAGGCCTTTGGGGGCCGAGGGCTTAGTGCAGAGCTCAGGGCAGGCGGACGAGAAAGCCTCATAACCTCCTGGAGGGAGAAGGAGAAGAGGAAGGTTGTTATTCTGAGGACATTCAGGGCGATTCTCAGAGAACTTTCTAATACCCAACTGCAGGTTTTGCCGTCCTTAATCCATGGCTAGCCTGGGGCTGAGACACCCGCAAGACCCCCTTGTCCCATCCCCCCCCTCTTTGGGTGCTTAGTTCTTGCGATTTCCTACCCATGTCTTTGTTCATAGAGCCCCTCTCTGCAATGGCACACATGGGCTGCATCCACACTGGAAGCATAACCCGGTTTTAACTCTTTTTTCTGACTCCAGGCTATGGAATTCTGGGAGTTGGAGTATGTTGTGGCGCTCAACAAACTCCAACTCCCAGAATTCCATAGCCTTGAGCCAGAACGACTTAAAGCGGTGCCAAAGCGGGTTATGCCTGCAGTGTGGCCGTGGCCCCCTCCTTGCTCCGCTACTCACCCTGGAGGAAGCAGAGGCGGGCGTGGCGGGCCTCCCGCCGGAGGGTGTGGAGGGCCAGGAGGAGGGTGGAGTCCCGCTTGGCGGCGCCCAGGTCCGGGCTGCGCTCGTCGAGGAGGACGACGGCGCGGAGGAGGCCCTGCCGGAGCCCGGCGCGGAGCTCTTCCTCGTTGGGCAGCAGGTGCTCGAGGCCCAGGCCGCCCTTGGCCCTCCGGCGGACGATGGTGCTGAGGCGGACGTTGCGGGAGCCGGCGATGTGCGAGGCGTTGAAGGCGAAGAAGGAGCGGCAGTCGAGGACCAGGCAGGAGCCCTCGCCCAGCAGCAGCAGCCCCCGCAGCCCCTCGCAGTCCAGGGCGCATACCTCCATGTTCACCATGGCACTGGCACTGGCACTCGGCCCCTCGCCTGCGCCCTTCCCTTCCCTTCCCTTCCCGCCCGGCGTGGCGCACTCCTCGCCCTTTGCCTCCTTCTTCACTCTATCCTCCTGGAGCGTATTCCCTGGGCTTTGTTTTCCGCCTTCCTTTAAAAGTGGGGGAGGCTGGGCAAAGGGGCTCTCGTGTCTCGCCTTGCTTCTCTTGCCGGCTGCGGGGCTCTGCTTGGCTTTATATACTTTCCGGCTGCCTCCTGGCCCCTCCCACTTTGGGGGCCTCCCTTTCCTCCTTTTTTGTGAATGGGGCTGGGTCACGTGACCCCTCCCTCCCTCCCTGGGAAGACGTCACTTGGCGGGGAGCCAGGCGGAGCCTTCGCAGCCCAAGAGAAGCTGCGCGTCATCAGCGAAGCCCAGTCACTCCAAAGGAGGAGGAGGAGGAGGAGGAAGAGGCACAACGCTCGCAGAAAGCGGCTCCTGGAAGCCTCCGCTCCCCCCAGCAGCTCCCAGTCCCAGTCCCGTCCTGCCAGCCCTTGCCCGGGCTTTTGGATGGGGTGGGGTTCTCTTTTGTGTCTTGGTTGTTGTGTGCCTTCCAGTCGTTTCCGACTTATGGCCATGAACCCATCATGGGTTTTCTTTTCTTCTTTTGGCACCGTTTGGTCACAAGAGGTTTGCCCTTGCCTTCCCCTGAGGCTGAGAGAGTGTCACCCATTGAGTTTCCCTGGCCGAGCTGGGACTCGAACCCAGGTCCCAGAGTGCTGACCCGACACTCAGACCGCTCCCCCAGTAGCCTTTTTTGGGTGAACTCCCAACACTAGTCCCAGCTTCTGCCAACCTAGCAAACCTAGTATAAAGACTATACTGTTCAGGGAAGCATTCCCAGGCATGGCATGATTATTATTTGATGTTTTCAATTTGTTGCCTCCTTTGCATTAATATGTATTATTTTACTTATTTTGTAGAATGTACACCATAGGAAGGCTTATTTTTATACATTGATTGTATGTATAGCACTGTGTAAATCTACAGCACTATATAAATAAAGCATAATAATAATAGTTCAAAAGCATGCAAATGCAAGTAGATAGATAGGTACCACTTCAATGGGGAGAGAAACAGCGTTCTGTACAGTCATTCTGGCCACATGATCACAGAGTAGTCTCTGACAACGCTTAGTAATGGAGATGAGTACTGCCCCCTACGGTTGGACACAATTTGACAGCCTTGTCAATGGGGAATACCTTTACCTTTTCAAAAGGTACCAACGCCTCAAGAGCACTGCGCAGGGGGAAAGTTGGCAACCCTCTCCTTTCTTTTTTCAACAGAGAGGGTTCGCGTTGCTGCCCTCGCTTGGTTGGAACTGAGTCCTTTCTTGGCCCTCTTTCTACAAGACATGCCAGACACCATAAGTCAATAATATATAGTGTTTAGTCAACTCTCTCTGTGTGTGTGTGTGTGTGCTTGTGTGTGTATAGACTAGATAGAAAAAAGGGTGGAGAAGGATTTGCCAAGGCAACAGCTCTCCAAACACAGGTGAACTTCAGTGCTTTTGGAGTCTGGCTGTGATGGGGCTAAGGGGGCTCTTTGGAGGCCTTGTGGACTGCTCTCCCGTCGGCGTTGACTTATCGCACCCCAACAGAGAGGAGACCCATCATCCTCTCATCACTCACAGCACTGCCCAAGTCTTGCAGACTATGTCCATCTGTAGGGCAGTTTTCCTCTGTTCTTACTGCCTTCTACTTTACCAAGCATTATTGTCCTTTTTTAGTCCACAAATCTCCCTGGAAGCTAAGATGGTCAAACTGACACTGTCATACCTCAGGCACATCGTGAGAAGAGAGGACTCATTAGAAAAACAGTAAGTGCTAGGAAAGGACTCAGCCTCATAGAATCATAGAGTTGGAAGAGACCACAAGGGTCATCCAGCCCATCCTGACTCCCTTCTGCCATGCAGGAACTCTCAATCAAAGTATCCCCGACAGATGGCCATCCAGCCTCTGTTTAAAAACATCTAAGGAAAGAGACTCCACTACACTCCGAGGATGGCAATGGCAAACCCTCTCTGAAGAAATTTGCCAAGACAACTTCATGATAGGGTTGCCGTAAGTCCAAAATGACTTGAAGGCAAGCCCCCCCCCCCCCCCCCCCCCCCACACACACACACACAGGAGAAAGAAAGGAAGCCCACAGGCCAAATGGATAGACAGCAAGGAAGGCCACAGGCCTGTGTTTGCAGGATCTAAGCAGAGCAGTGGAAGACAGAGTCTTGGAGATGTCACATTTACCATGGGTCGAGGTTGACTCCAGCACAATTATCAACAACAATAACAACATAATTTGTTTTGTTTATATACTGCTATTCCAAAGAACATAGCGGTGAACAGCAAGTAAGCTAATTTGCCCCCAACAGTCTGGGTACTAATTTTTGCAGGAAGGATGCAAGCCTGAGTCAAGCTTGGGCCCTTTTGCTGGTCTTGAACTCACAACCTTGTGGTTTTGAGTGAATGGCTGCAGTACAGGCATTTAACCACTGCGCCACCAGGGCTCCTTGGGAAAAGGATGAAGAAAGATTTGCCAGGGCAATATCTCTCCAAGCACTGATGTACTTACAGTAAATACTTTTGGACTCCGGATGTGATGATGATAAGGGTATTTTTTAGATGCTTTGTTGTTAATTGTGGTGCAGTCAACTTGACGTATCACAACCCTACGAATGCACTAAGTTGATTAAACCCTATTTACAAACTCTACCTACCACCCTGGCTGCATCTACACTGCAGAAATAATCTAGTTTGACACTTCTTTAACTGCCATGACTCAATGCTACGGAAACGTGGGATTTGTAGTTTGCTGTGGCACCAGACAAAGAAAACTAAATATAATAATAATAATAATAATAATAATAATAATAATAATAATAGTTTATTCTTATATACCGCTATTCCTTATACAAGATCATAGTGGTGTACAGTTAAAAACAACATTAAAACAAGAAGAACAACAATAAAAACAACAATATCAACATCTAAGACCATATAAAAACATCAATTCCCGCAAAATACCAAATCAATAAAACAACAGAATAATACAACTCAAGCTCATTGGGGGAAAGCTTGGCAGAAGAGGAAAGTTTTTAGCATCCTCTTAAATCCCTCAAGGGAAGTGACGGTGCGGAGCTCGATGGGCAGGGTATTCCATAGTCTAGGGGCTGAGGTAGAAAATGCCCTCTGTGTTGCACTATAATGTGCACTCGGAATAGACAGAAGATGTTTCCCGCCCGACCTGAGAGTGCGGGGCGGGTTATACGGGGAGAGGCGGTCCTCCAAGTACCCTGGGCCCAAGCCATTTAGGGCTTTATAGGTAATAAATATCACACAAATCCCAGAATTCCATATCATTGAGCCAGGGCAATTAAAGTGGTATCAAACTGGATTATTTCTGCAGTGCAGATACAGGCCCTATCATTCACAGACCTGCTCTGATCTTGAAGACTCAAGGCCATGGCTTCCTTTAATGAGTCTATCCATCTGACATGCTTTCTTTTTATTTGTACTGCCTTATATCTTACCAGACATTGGGCCTGAATAGACAGGCGAAAATAAAGCTGCTCTGGGCCACTTTGGAAGTGTGCTGTTTAAATGACACACACATTTTAAGAGGCCAGAAGCTGTGCCAAAGCCATGCTTCAGTCCTTAGGACTGGAGTGTGGCTGAGCGTGGCTTTGGCATGGCTTCCAGCCTCTTAGGACACATGTGTCATTTAAACAGCACACTTCCAAAGTGGCCCAAAGCAGCTTTATTTTCGCCTGTCTGTTTGGGCCCATTGTTATCTTTTCTAGTGAGCATGTTATAGCCAAAGTATGACAGTCTCCATTTAGTCATTTTGGCTTCTAAGGGGGGCTGAGGCTTGATTTGCTTTAGGACTTCTTTGTTTATCTTTTTAGCAGTCCACAGTATCTGCAGAACTGTCTTCCAGCACCACATTTCTTCTTATCAGCTTTCTTCACTCACCAGCTTTCACAACCATACATACATGGAAAATCTTAACATTAGTATTCAATGATGTATCTTTACAGGTATCTTTACACTTAGAGATCCTGTCTAGTTCCTTCATAGCTGCTCCAGTCCTAGTCTTCTTCTGATTTCTTGAATGCAGTCCCCATTTTACGTGCTGAATGAGCACCATTTTCTGTTTCAATACGGTTGAGCCATCCTCAGTGAACATAAACATATATTACATAATTTGTGCATAAAATATACTCATTGAGTGCTCCTGGAGAGTGCCAAAGGGAACAAACAATCTGGGAAAAGAGGAAGGGCAGGATAATTCCCTATGCACCAAACAACATGTCTGAGATTTGGATTATACTATTCATTACACCTATCACAACTTTATTGTTGTGTGGCTTCAAGACGTTTCTGACTCATGGCGACCCTAAGATGAACCTATCATGGGGTTTTCTTGGCAAGTTTCTTCAGGAGAGGTTTGCCATTACCATCCTCTGAGGCTGAGAGAGTGTGACTTGCACAAGTCACCCAGTGGGTTTACATGGCCAAGCAGGGATTTGAGTCCTGGTCTCCAGAGTTAAATGTTCAAATCAATACACTACACCAGCTTACGACTTGCTCAAGTTTATATCTGACAGTGTTTGCTGGTAACATTCAGAGTCAGATCAATTCTTCTCTCAGGGTTAAGATATTTTGAGCTTCTCAAGGGCCACAAACCAAAAGCAGGCAAAAGTAAAGCCTATTGGTATCACTGGATCAAGTCAGTTGTGACCCATTCATGGCTCTTTTACTGAAGGGCCCTTTCATACTACACAATTATAAGAGTGCATCTACAATGTAGGAAACAATGAAGTTGGACACCACTTTAACTCCCATGGTTCCATCCTACAGAATCCTGGAATTTGTAGTTTTGTGATGGACCAGCACTCTTTGGAAGAGAAGGCTAAAGGCCTTGTAAAACTACAAATCCCAGGAAGCTAAGATGGTCAAACTGAAGCTGTCGTACTTCAGACACATCATGAGAAGGCAGGACTCATTAGAAAAGACAGTAATGTGAGGAAAAGTCTATGATTCCACATGAACTGTCATGGCTGCATCCTATGGAATCCTGTGGTTTGTAGTTTGTTTAGAGGCATTAGAGGAGCTCATAGGCTGAGATTTCTAAATCCTTCTTGCAACTACAAATCCCAGGACTCCACAGGTTGGAATTACAGTCAGCCCTCCACATTTGAGGCTTTGGCTTTTTTGGATTTGATTACCATATTTGCGGATTTGATTAATATGTTCCCCCTAAGAATCTCTCTAGGTCCTCCAGTGCGACTCTATGGTCAACTTCTGTCGAAGGACCTAGACATTCCTAGAGAGGTGTTCACTTTGGTAAAAAAAAAACAATTTGAGGTTTTTAATTTGCATTTTTTTCTACTTTCATGGGGGTGGGGTCCTACATCCCTAATCCCAGTAAATGTGGAGAACCAACTGTATGATATTAATGTGGAATTATAATTATAATACGGGTGTAGAAATTCATGCTCTTTGCTTTTTTTAAAAAAAATGCAATAATTTGGATTTTGTTTATTTGTTTCCTTTTTTAAAAAAGCCCAAAAATATTATTCAAAGACATCCATGACAGAGGGCCCTTTTGCACTACATGATTATAGCATTATATAATGCTACTTTCCAAGATTCCATAGGATGCAACCATGGCAATTAAAGTGAATGCAGAGTGCTACAATTGTGTGGCTAGCATCCTTTAACGCCCTTTAACACTGACCACGCTGGAAGAAGAGAGGAGTTTTCAATTTCTTAGAAAGATGGTATGAATATTGTCCAATGCTTTTTGAGCAGTTATTGCTCTTCATCTGCTGAAGTGATTTCAACAGAAGATTTTAAAATCTTATCAGTATTTGTGTGAAGCAAAGATTTTCAAAGGTTAATTCTCCCATGCACCCTTGGAGTGCTTGAGAGAGCTGCAAACTTCCCTCAAAGCTACCCATTATGCATATGAGCCTGGGAGTAGGTGGGGGTGGGTAAGGGAAACCTCACACTGTGGGAGGATTTCTCCAAACGTAATTGCAGTGCAAGTGGCATGGGTGAGTGGGTTGGTGTGCACAACACACAGCATACAGGACAATAGATCAGTTTTCTTGTTTGCTGCTCCCCTACCCCTAAATTTGAGGGTTTGTGGGTGTATATGGATGAATGAGGGAGGATTTGAGAGAGATGTGTAAGGCAGCTCCACTTATTTTTGGCTTCATGCTCAGCCAGTGCTGGTATCATTTCCCCCGCTCCCAGCTAGTCATGGTGAAATATGGCTCATAACCCAAAGAGAGGTTGTCCAGCCTTGCCCTACTTGTGTTTAGGATTATAGCTGTACGTTCTAGGAAAGATGCTTAAGATGTTAACAGCCTGTTTATACAGATCTTACGTAAGGAGTCATGATCTTTTCAACAGAACTCACTGATTGTACTAATGCATCACTCTCCAACTAGGCCTGAATATGCTCAAATTTAATGTGCTGTGATGAGGCAGAGCTACGTGACAATATAAAGCCATCAGCAAAACTATATCATGGAAAGCAAACAATGCAGAAGAGCTTTCTGACCTTTTGAGTGATCTGGGGAAATGATTTTTTTTTTCTGTTGGCTTTTTAAAAAAAGGACAAATAGGGTTTTTTAGACATTTCTTCACCATCTTTTTCTAAAAGTTTCACTGAACAATTCCGCTTTACATCTATATGTGCCCACTGGATTATTCATTCAGTGTAGACTCATTAGGATTTTGAAATGAGAGACCACATCTGGCCAGGAAATCCTCCACTGGTTCTATAGTGAAATGCCCATTCACACTACTTTTTCCCAGACTCTAATGGGAAGTAACAATAGTCCTGTTCTTCCCCCACAAACCACAAGCCTGAACTAGTAAATAACTGAACCAGAAGCAGTTCAAATTTCCTTTGGTGCCATATCAAGCTGCTTATCGTAAACAACTGTAGTATGTCTTTAGTGCTTCTGTATATGTAGGAAATCTAACCTTCCTTCCTTCCTTCCTTCCTTCCTTCCTTCCTTCCTTCCTTCCTCTTTTTGGTGAGTAATTATTTCCTTTTGCTTTGTGACATCTTACATTGTTCCTCCCTTTTTTCTTGTTTTGTTTTTATCTGTTCCACTGCTTTTTCCCTAAGAGTATTTTTTCACTCATTAAACCATTCACAAATTAGTTTACATTCCCTTCAAGAAAACTTCTACATTTTTTCTGGAACATTCCAGGTGTTTCTCCACATTTCTGGTGTTACCATAAATAGTAGAACTGTCTATTGAGAACTTTATCAACTCTCCACTACTGGCATAAGTCAACATCTGTATGGCATCTTTCCAGTCTTTATCTTATCAAAAGTGCCATAAACTTCCAGAATCTTCTATTTATTTGATAATGTTCACTTTATTATTGTTTTTCAAGTTCTACAGCATATATGAACCACAAATATGTGTGTTGAATCATGAGGACTAAGGGTGTACTTTTTGTTCCAACAATTCTGATACATTTGAAAATTTACTATAACGCTTCATTCACTTTAAACTTTGAGCAGATTTATTTCTAACATGCATACTGGCAGGCTTGTGTAACTGATGGTGCAATTGTCTCCATTCAACAAATTCAGTGCCAAGATTCTAGCTTCAGTGCCAATACAGATTTTGTTTTCTTAGAAATAAACATGGCCAAGCTTACACTGTTTCATTTCTATTTATTTATGTAATTTTACTGTTGTTATTATTATAACTACACAGGGAATTAGTGACAGACTGTGAACCAAAAACATCATATGTTCTAGGAGTAAATTCTACTCCCATTCCCTCCCCAAATAGTTATGAAAGCAGTGTTAGCCATTTTAAAAATTAATGTTCTTAGACAGCAGGTCAGTTCCCCTAAATGGACCACTAGACTCCATAAAAGGAGAGCAAAATGAGATCAGAGTTTAGATTACAACTACCAGAATCTACCAATAACTCTACTTTTCGGAGTTTGAGAAATCAAAAATCACAGAGCTAAGAATAAAATAATGACAGTATATTCATTTATTTTTTATAAGAGGTTACGAAGCAGCATTCATTTTGATATGCAATTGAGCACCAAGTCTGAACCCATAATTCAAATGTTATTTTCATAGAGAATTCAGGCATTTCAACCAATCTAATGATCCTGGGTAATTAAAGAACTTTTTGCGAATGATATCACAGAGAACTAATTCTTTTTGGGTTGAGGTGATGAATACTCTTTAACCATGCTTTTTGAAATAACTCTGCTCATTATGAATTAGTGTGGGTGAAGCTCTTTGAATTTCCCACATATCACAAATGGTATTTTTATCAAGAGGGCTGTTGTTGGAAAGCTTGAGCATCTAGAATTCTTTAGTATTAATCATGCCTACATAGATGTCTTTTAGAAAAGCATTAACAATTACAAGAATTATTAGCTAACTGCTACTGAAGAATTGAATCCAAAACCAATTTTGAACACTAGGCATAATCCTGAGGTTGCTACACATAGTTTATTGTCTTCACTATTGAAAGCCTCCCACATACTGACTCTAAATGAAGGCCTGTTTATATAACCCTTGGGAAAATAGCCAACTTAATTTCAGTTTAAGCCAACAGCTCAGCTTGAAGGAGACATGGCAAAGCTTTCAAAAAGGCAAATTGTACCTCAGTATCCATAATTCAGCCAACAAACCTGGGCTAGAATGAGCTTTTTGAACTGAGTACCCACCAGATGTTTTGGACTAAAATTTATCAGCATTCTTAGCCAACATGCTGGTTGGATACAATGCAAGTGGGAATAGCTACAGAAGCAGCAGCAGTAAAATCCAGAGTGGACTTGCCACCTCTGTGGCAGCAGATCCACTAGTTGCTCATGGGTAAGGGGTTAGATTAGCATGAGGGTAGCCCTGCATGCTGACTCATGCAGCTCACTGGCTAACAGTGAACCAGTCATTCTCTCTCAGCCTAACTTAACTGATGGGGCAGTAGTGAGAATAATGTAATCCTCTAGCCTAGGGTTGCCATAACCGGCGGCCCCGTGCCAATCACGGTTTTGGGGGGGCCCCTCCCAGTCCGGGCCGTTTTGGGCCCCACCTTGCACTGTTCCGGTTTGGGGGCCCGCTCCAGCCATTGCCGCGCCACAAGCGGCTGCTCAGCACCAACCCACCTCCTCCTCCGGCTCCGCCTTCCTCCTCTTCCTCGGCGGCAGAAGTGCCGCCGCCACCACACCCCCACTGTGAGGGCTTGCGCACACGCCCAGGCCCAGCAGGGGCCAGTGGCAGCGCGCACGCCTGCCCCACTTCCCCCACGCGCACGCACCGGCCCTGCTCCCTTCCCCCCCGCGCCAGCCATCATAAGGAGGAGAGGGGGAGAGGAGGAGGAGGAGGAGGAGGAGGAGACGGAGGAAGGGGTGCCTGAAGGCCAGGGCAGAATTGGACCAGAGGAGGAGGCAGAAGAGAGGAAAAGCTGAGTCAGTGGCCATAGGTCTGCCTGGTATTTGGGGTTTTTTTAATAATTATTAAAAAATATAAAATACTATTTTATTTATTTTATTTTTATTTATTGCTTGTTTTATTTATAATTTTTATTATTGCTTGTTTTTGTTTTTTGTATATTAATTTTTATATTGCTTGTTTTATTTTTATACATTAATTTTTATTATCAAAATAACACCCCTGCCTTGTTTTTATTTATTTTTTTCATTATTTTTTTTATAAATATATGCAAGTGCATTTTTTTGTGTATTTATGGTGCTTTGAATGCAACAAGTCTGCCTTTCTTGGTCAATTATAGTGGGATGCATGATGATATGATGATATGATGATGATGATGATGATGATGATAGATGATGGTGATATTGATATACAAGCTCTGAGGCACGGCCAATGTAACGGCTGTATTTTACAAAACTCATGCGCAGTGGAAAAAAACCACAGTCCCTTGCACACTTCTGAGAAGTACACACTTCTGAGAAGTAAAGTGAACCTGAGGGCAAGTACATTTCTGCATCTGTCAAGAATAATGCCAAATGTCCTCCATTTTGATCATGCCTAAAAACATGTCTTTTTAACATTTTTTAAAAAAAACCTCAATTTTTGCGTGTCCTCCATTTTTATAAAAGTGTCCTACATTTGAAAATGTGCCCTACATTGTCCCGGTTTGGAGGTCCTCACTTATGGCAACCTATCTAGGCCAGGACTAGGCAGCTGTGGAGGGGTGGGGGGGCATTTATCCTACCTGCCCAGAGCCACAAAGTCACATTTAGTGTGCTGGAAGTGATGCACATGCTTTTGATGCTCATTTGTCTGATTTGGGGCCTTTAAAAAATTAGGGCTTTTTTTGTAAACTACCATATTTACAGCTGCTTTGGAGTGATTTTTGAGCAACAAAAATAGTAAAAAAAAAAAAAGTCACCAAAATTTATGGTTTAAAATATTGAGTCTCGGGCTTTGGAAGGCCTAGAGTGCACACTTGGAGTCCAAAGGCCCCTCTGGCCTGTGGGCCACACTTTGCCCACCTTGTCTATGCCATATTGGAGCTTCTTAGAAAAAGGCTGCCTATAAATGTAAGATATAATTATCAGTCAATCAATCAATGTAAGTAATATCTCCACCTGTAGATCTGATTGGTACATTCTGGGATAATGCAGTGTTTTCATTGCCATAATTGTTGTAGCTGAAGGACCTTATGAGAATGACTATACCACCAGTTCTAGTTTGGGACCAATGGGCTGTGGCTCTCTGAAAAACTTCTATGTTCATAGTGTTGTTATCACTCCTGTAAAAAAATTGACTTAAAAGTAGCTGGCATTTTTTTTAAAAAACAGAAGCCAGGACCTTTGAATGCAATGATACCAGCTGCTTCTTACCTCTGGGAGGCTCTATTGCTCTTTTGAGGAAGAAAGTCATTGGAAATCCTGATAAAGCAGAATTCCTGATCAGTTGAGGGCCCTATTCAAGTCTAAGCAAACAATACAGTACAGTTCCCCGCCTTCAAGCTCCTTTCTCAGTACAGGAAGACTGGAGGCAGATCAAGGAGGCACAAAAGGCATTACATATACAACCTACTTTGCATCTCCGCACTTTTTAGTTGTTTGTTTAACAAGCTGGATCCTGCCCAAGGCTAGTGATAACAATATTTGATTACTTCTAATCTCAATCCCAGAGGCAGGACTCAAACCAAAGGACTGAAACATGTACAAAAAGAGAATTTAACTACAGTGGACCCTTGTTATGCTGAGGTTTGGTTCCAAGATCCCCGTGTATAACAAAATCCGTGTAGCTCAAGTCCCATTAAATATAATGACATAGCAAAATGGTGTCCCTTATAAAAAATGGAAAATCAAGGTTTGAATTTTGAAATGTAACTTTTTTTTGAAAATTTTCAAACCGTGTATGCTTGAATCCGTGTATAAAAAATCCGTGATAAGAAGGCCGACGTAAATGCTATGGAAGGCCTTCCTACAGTGGAAAAGCCTGCCCTGAATTTGGAGAAGTGTCCTGAACTTGAAGTTTTCACTCAGAGCTGGCATGGCCACCTACCACGATGCTGTAGCAGTGGATTCCTCACCCCAGCAGGGAAGTAGATTAGATGACCTCTAAGTACCTCCAGCTCCATCATTCTACTCAGACTATGGAAATGAAAAGAGGAGGTAAATAAAAAAATGAGAGAAGCAGAGACATTCTTACAATAATCTCACTTATCTCATTTTTGTTCCTTCTGAGTAAGGTTGTTTAGACAGAGAGAGAAAAGGTGTAAAAAATACCCAACTGTACATGTTAAAGCCACATTAAATAACTAGTGACTGGAGCTTGGGCTTCACTTCCTTCCTAGTGTAACAAAAGCCAGAAATTCAAAGCTGAATTGCTGTATTCAAATGACGGGCTTTAAAAAGAAACATACATTAGCAGCACAATTCACAATAGCCATAATGAATTGCATTCTGATGCAGAAACCACAGTGATGGTTTTATTCTGAGCACATGGACATTTGAGAGTTTGGTATAGATGTATATTGAATCAGGATACAAACTCTCTCTCCTTCCTTGTTTAATTTTCAGTTAGTTAGAGTCAGCTAGGTCTTTGATGGCAGTGGGGTGGTAAATCCAGGCTGGATTTAAGTCTGAACTTTGAAGGAGGGATCTGGGTGCAAGCCAATCCAAAAATAGTTTCCACACCTAAAAGTTCAGGCTATGAGCCAAAAAAATCTATCACCCTACTAAAATGGAAAGCCACCTGTTACCACTGGATTCAATCTTCTATCTTTCCACTTTCCACCTCCAGTACCTTAATTAAACTTTTATCTCACACAAGTATGTTGGCCTGTGTCTATGTTTCGGTTTGTGTGCATGTGGTAAAACCATCTCATTAACATTATACTTTTCAAAAAACTAGACATGTTCCTTCCCCTTTAAAAACTAAGGTTTAGTTTCTAAAGCACAGTTCTGCTCTTGGAGTCCTCCCAATTTAGGCCTCTGTTTTTATCTTTTGTACTGCTTGGCACTTATTAGTGGAACAGAAGTGAGGAAAGAATCACTGGGAGCAGAGGTCTCATTTTGGGTTATCTACTACTGAAAAAATAAATTCCACAGTCAAGTGGAAATAGACTATACCAGATCCATGCTGGGGTGGCTTCCCTTCTCTGCCAGAGCAGGGCTGGCAGGAATTGGAAGGGCTGTGGATCAACTGCGCTCTTCCTACCACTGGGACGCACTGGCATACCTCTTTTCTCCCCTTCCTGATGATGGCTTTCTGAGAAAGAAGGCACCATGGGGATTTTGACAGTGGCTAAGAGGGGAAATCAAGGCAGGTCTTTCCCCTGAGACCAAGTGTCCTTTTTTCTTCCCCTTGAAGGAAAAAGTCTGCTAATCCTAGGCTCCTGGGACACTGTGAGAAACAAAAGGATTACTCCCCTTTAAAAAACCCCAAATGGCTATGGAAAGGGAGTTGGTTTTCAGCAGACCCTCTCTCATCAGCAGCATGCTCAGCGACCTCTGATGTAAACAAAGAAACGCGTGTGCCCTGAACTGAGGAGAAGGAAATATTTAAATAACCACAATGTTGAGAGTGCAATTCCTCACATCCCAGAATTTAAAATACTATTTGGAGTTTACATTATTCTGAAAAGAAGGGCAAGGAACTATGGCTGTGGTTCTTCCCCACACATTATTAACAAGTTATGGTGACATGAAACCATGAGGGTAGTTCCTCATCACACTCATAAGGAAGGAGACTCATTCCCACCACCCACTATGATTTCATAGCCACATTTATGGTGCCTTTTACATGTCTGGATTTTTCCTGTACAAACTAGTAGTAGAACAGAGAAGAAGGCCCGCTATTCCCTGCTTTTTAATTACTGAGAGTGGGGAAGGGAGAGGGTTCAAAGGGCATGGTGTCATTTATAGTTGTGTGTAATAATTAACTGGTAATGGAAAATTTGTGCAGTGGCCAACTCCAGACTTATTTGCTTAACAACTAGTGACGTTTACGATAACCTCTGGCTGACATTCTCTTTACTTGTCCAAACTTTACCTCCCCTAGAAGGATAAATTTGACTGGGCCATACTTAGGACCATTCAAAGGGCCAGCCTGTGGTAAAGGACAAGATGCTCCCACAGTCACTATTTCCACCTACAGAAACTAACCAAAATGACCACTGCAATTTTACTGACAACACTGCTAATGAGAGGAAAAAAACATTGTGCTGGGGACAGCAAACTGAGTGGGGGGCAGGCAGATGGCACACACAATTCTGGCTTCCAATGCAAGTTTCCATTGATGCCATTTCCTGTAGCTCCTGTCCTCTGCCACCTTGGGTAATGTCCTACTCTACCTAAGTAGGGCTGGCCTGTTTAGGCCAGAGTGCATGGTGCCAAAAAACATCTGACTAAGACCACTTTAGGATCAAACGTACATTATACAAGCAAAGAGCGGGGGGGGGGGGGGAACAGGGAAAAGAAGAGGGAAGCCCAATACTATGAGTGAAACAGGAGACCGCACTAGATGAGAACCAGAACGCTAGTTTACCGCACAGTGTCCCTGGAACACATTGGTTCCGTTCCCAAAATTGCATCCCTGGAACACATTGGGAACACATTTGGAACGCCCGCGGCGACGGCGGCGTTCCGCTGTGTGGTAACTAGCGTTCTGGTTCTCATCACGCTCCAGGCTCGCGCCGTGAGAAACGCATCGGGGGCTTTTACCCTAGTGTGGTAATCCCTGTATCTCCCACCCCTTCATTTTAATAGTTGCTACTCAGCATGTCAGGCTGGCTTGGAGATGTGGCATGCCATATCAATTATGAAAAGGAGATGGAAATGAATGTAAAAATGTTTGTTTGAGTGATTCCTCCTTATGAAGTCACAGTCATGTAAATGAGGTTCATGTTTATTTGACCCTGCCCTTTCTGTCACCTTTCTGCAACCATCCTTACTATACTTGCAATACTCTATCTAGTCTGAGGACCAGATTATCCCCCCACCCGCACTTATAAAAGCCACCTTTATTTCTGGCAGTTAATCACCCCACATACACATACACGTGCATCCCTCCAGTATTGGACTATGTGGAGACCAGGGTTTGAATCCTCACTTAGCCAGGGGAACCCAGTGGAGGCCCATAGGCAGGTCACATTCTCTTAGCCTCAGATGGAGGCAAAGACAAAGCCCTTCTGAACAAATCTTGCCAAGAAAACCCAGTGATAGGCTCACCTTAGGGTTGTCATAAGTCAAAAACTACTTGAAGGCACAGAACAACAACAACAAACAAGGGAAAGGGAATTATATTTAAGTAATTAGAACCCTCCCAATAGCAAACACTCACTGTTAGATAGTATTTATTATTTAGTAGGAACAGATTGTGAATGAAACAAGGGCCTTTTTCAGAGGCCTCCTCAGTCACTAACTTGTGATTGAAGCTGCTATTCTCCTAAAAGGCTGACATGACTCCAGTGTGATTAGCTGGGATTCTGTACACTCCCAGCAGCAAAGTCAAAAGCACAAACCATAGTGGTGGGGTGGGGAGGGAGGGAATACAGCCCAAGCAACAATGGCAGTCAATTCCAGAACCCTGTGGCTACTCATCAATGACATTGTTGCTTCAGACAATGTTCTCTATTTGCTGTGAATGAAAAGCACCAATCAACACACCCTGGCAGCCCATGTGCCCTCATGATGTCACATAATCCAGTACACATGCCCTTCCAATGCAATGTATGTGAGCAGGGTGCCTGGGGATGTCCCCAGAGCATATTGCCCAGAATAGCTAATGCCATTGCTCAAGGCTTAGGAGGAACAATAAGGCACAGGTCTGAAGCAGGTTCCTCAGTGTTGAGCTCAGTCTTGAGCCCAGACACAAAGACAAGCAGAACAGACCCTTTTCCATGGAAATAGCCAGGACTGCACAGGGAAGGATGGACTACCATTCCAGCTGGCTAGTGACATAGCCCTGTGCTTCAAATGAAGTCTGCACAGATCACTCAAAGTGGCAGAATTTGGATTCTGTTTCTAAGGTGGGTGGACCAAGCATTCCCCATAGGCAATGTAAATCACTGGGCACATAAAATATTGCTGTCAGAAACAGGAAAGCGCTGTTATTATTTCTCTTATGGGAATATAGGAGCACAGTTGTCATGAGATCAAGCCTGTCTTCAGGGTGGTGGGGATGTCTCAGATGGGCAATAATATTATTAGATGGAAAAGAAGGAAGATAGCCAGGTTAGAATCCAAACCTGGCATTTGCGAGAGGGCAGCGATCCTTCATCTGAGATGGGGAGGGATAGTGGAGTGGCTCCCTGCACGTGCCAGATCTTTATACAGTGGGCTCGTCTCATCTGCAGGGGTTCAATTCCACCTCACCCCATCCCTGCATGTGGAGAAAATAGTTGCACCCCATATTATTCAATGGATAATGACGTGCTGCCATTGAATAATATGGGGTGTGATGAGCTGCGGATGCTCCCATTCATGGATTGTCAGGCTGTTGATGTGGTGGGAACCATTGTAGTTACTATAGTTACAGTAACTATACTTATTTCTAATTATAATTATTGTGGTCATGCTGCCTGAGGATCATGGAAGTTGCAGTCCAACAGATCTACAGAACATCTGGCTGGAGAAGGCCTCTACAGAGTTGCCAGTGAAGCCACACTCCTTGAGTACTGCATCCAGGCAGTAGAAGGATCTGTTTTCTTACACACTGCAATTATGAATTGCAGGGATGTTTTCATGCTAGGACTTTCCTCATCCTCCAAAGAATCCCAGATCCATTAATTGCAGTCCAGCAGTAAGAGTAGTTTCCTGTGGTTGAGAGCATGGACTGCAGAAGCTGGTGCTAATAATATAAACTCTGGAAGGGCCAGGGACTGGCACCACCTCCTAGGATCTACTTGTATTTAAGGCATTCACACCCAAGGACTCCTGATTAAGTGTCTTGACCCTTAGCACTTAATTGAGGTGGTGGGTGTGGGGCTCCTTTGGGAGCTGTATGGATTGGCAAAAATGCAACACCCCAACTGGAAATATCTAGAACTCTACTTCTGGTTTTAAAAAGCAGTTTTTATAAACGTTAAACAGTGGAGGGGAGTACTGCTGCTAGCTATTATAAAAGTTTATTGCAACTCCAGGGGGAGGAAGAAGAGAAAGGAATTTATCCTTCTGGGGGCCAGAAAAGGGCAGTTCAAGGAGTCTGAGGAGATCAAGGACTTTCAAAACAGGCTTGGGGGCTGCATTTTGCCCATCATTGCCATAAAGTAGTAGAGGCATTCACACTGGCCTTGAATTTAATATAAGTATATGGTCTGTATACCACTGTATAGCACTGGGGATAGAGAACATTTGCCACCTGCATGTTGAAAGTCTGGTAGGTGGATAGGAGGCAAAAGAACCATGGAGCAGCAATGAGTCATACATAGAAGCTGCAGCAGATAGCTCCTATGACAAAATGAGTGACAATGGCTGTGCTATATTCCCTTTAGCAGAGGAATCTCCAAATCCAGAGATTCCACAGTGGGCAGGAAATGGAAGAGCTGTGATCTAGGTAGAGGCAGAATGGAAGGGAGGAAAGCTAGGTGGCAAACAGTGCCATTTCTCAGTGGCATGTGACAAGAACAAGTGGAAGAACCAGGACTTGTGAAGCTGAAATGCTGGCGTTCTTTGATGAGCAAGGACAATGACATAATCTGCCAACATATCAGACTCTTTTTTTGTTTCTGTCATGTCATTTCAGTCCTACCACCAACTAGTTCTGTCTGTGTACTAACATTTCCCAGCAGTAATATATTTTTATATTACCTCTCTCTCTCTCTCTCTCTCTCTCTCTCACACACACACACACACACACACTGCTTTCAGCTTGGTGGACATAAAAACTGCTAGAACTGATTTGCTTAAATTCATCAACACAGCTGACTATGCCTATAGTGACTGTCATGATCATTGCCTGGCACTTCATAGTTTACCACCATACAACTGGTGGGGGGAAAATTAAATCTGGGTCTTCATGGCCAACAGGTCCTCCCTTACTGTAAACCTGTTCCATATTATCTGTGAGAGATTCTGCTCTTACTTCATGAAAACATCATAAAACTGGATTGTTAAACCAGTGCAGAATTTCTCTGAATGACAGGAGGAAAGATCAAGAGAGAGATGAGGCAAAAACCTTTCTCTATTTTCCCAGTCATCTTGCAGTCAGGGGTGTCATCAGGGGGGTGCAGGGGCTTAGGCCAAACCAGATGACACCCTAAAGGTGTGTGTGTTGGGGGGGTAACACCACTGTTTCCCAAACATCTATCTTTTGGCAGAAATGGGTCATGGCATTTGCCTGCATCCCTTTAAAACACTAAAGAGATGGTGTGAGTAGGGTGAGGCTCAGAAGAGAAAGGAGAAAAACTAGGCTTTTTTAAAAATTAAAGTTTACATTTTTAAAAAATTAAAATTTTATTCTTTTAAAATTTTCTTTAAAAAGATCACATCTTACCAAATTTTCACTTTAACCACATGAATCAATGTACCGTACATGTAAATACATTTAGGCTGTGCACAAAATAGTATATAAAGGTATAATTTTAATTTTGCTAATCCTT
Source organism: Sceloporus undulatus (assembly GCF_019175285.1). NCBI lineage: Eukaryota > Metazoa > Chordata > Lepidosauria > Squamata > Phrynosomatidae > Sceloporus > Sceloporus undulatus. The sequence continues at coordinate 110,465,807 of NC_056523.1, read as the reverse complement.
TATGTCACAACCACTGTCATTACATTCAGTGATATACTGGAATTACAATTTATGAATAACATTAGTTATTACAAAATATTACAAAAGGTTCTATATGGTGTAGTATGAGAGGAGATCAATGTGTGTGTGTGTGACACCAATCCTAGTGACACCACTGCTTGTAACTCTTGTTTTTGTAAGAAATGGCTATGCTGGGTTTCTTTCCTCCTCTACTGAATGTTTTCTTGGGCTATTGCTTGACATTCTTTTAATGTTGTATCTTTATTGTGTTTACTGTGTTACAATATATTTTAGAATTATATTTGATTCTGTCAGCTGCCCCAGTAAATTTTTATTATAGGCTGGCCTATGAAAAATATCAGTTAGTTAGGCAGACAAGCTAACTTTGTAGCCATTTATTGCACATCATGAGCAAAATATATGCCCCTCATCCAGTAAACATACATTTTATACATCACATTGTACAGCAGAAGACCTCTACATCACCCTGTCCTCTTAATCTAATGAAGAATATACCAAATACAATTTTGAATGCTTGGAACTCTTGGAGAGTAGACACTGACTTTGCCTAACAGCAACCAGCCTCATCTGAAAATAAATGTGGGAAGGACAAATTATGAATAACACTTGTCTTCTCAGAACCTCTGCCCCAACACTCCAGACAGAAACATGTGATAAAGCAGACTCTAGTCCACAAAAGCTTATTCCACAATAGGTTTCACTCCTCTTTAAGGTATTACAAGACTCTGTTCTTTTTGCAGCAGCAGACATACATGGGCTACCCCTGTAATACAACAACAAACTACTACCACCAAAAATTCTAGCTTCACTGTTGCAACTGGACTGACAGTGACAGGCTGAACTCACAGTGACAGTTTGCACAAACAAGCAAGGGTTCACTAGAAATGCCATTTCTATAAGGAGGACATCTGCACATCTTCCATCAAACCTGCACAATCATTGCAGCAATGGAGAGGTTTGTACAGCAGCAAACCTAAGCACCTACAATCACCTAGTGCCAAAGTATGGTTGAAGTAGGTGCTAGGCTGATCTCTCTCCACTGCCACAACATTTCACAGATGAAAACTGGGACAGATGTGGCCAAGCAAGAGAAGGTGTGAAGATGGCAAATGTTATTAATGTGGAAGAACATACAACCTAGTAGAGGCTGCAGACGTTTGCTTTTGTCTTGGCCTACTGGGAAGAGCAAGATTTTGCCAACTCTTGTCTCTTCACTAAATTAATTAGGTGCAAACTTTCACTCTTTGCAGCAATTGAAGTAGAATGAAGACAAAGAGGGAAAGTGGGAAAATGAAACTGAGGCGTTTTAAAAGCAGCTGGAGAAAAAAAAGATGGCAGCAGATTAATTTGGACTATTGGGACAGTTGGAGGATATGCTGCAACAGCACAGCTGCAGATCAGACACTGGAAGCCTATGCTTTGCTGTGGCTGTGTGAGTGCAAGGAGAAAGGAGAGGAAAGTAAGCTGCTTGGACTCCCCAATCTTCAGTCCATTAAATGGGAGAAGTTCCCCCCAAATATGTACAATCTCATTTCTTGACATAAAGTTACACTTGCTTTTGAGGATGGAGTGAATTTAGGATTCTGACTAAGCACAGTTCTTTCCTTCAAAAGACTCCAAACTTCATATGTATGTATTTCCAGTGTTGTCACATCTATGCAATGGTATTGCTATACATACTGGTTTTTTACAAACCCATTACAAACACAGTATATTGTGTGTATTTGTGTTTTGCTCAAGGAAAGGAATTTATGATTGTTATTGTGTTTTACAAATACAGCAACAAGTCTTTAAGATAAGATATATGCCTCGCGTGCCTCTAATGGATGATAACAGTTCTCAGATTTTATGTTCAGGTTTCATAGTGCAGCCAAAGCTGTGAGATACCTGGCATTTACAATCCGTTTCACCCAAGGCCAGAATCAATAACCAGCCCTTTATTTACTGAGGCCTGTAAGTATGCATACATTGTATCTCAGCTAGATAGTAAAACTTGTTTATCCATAGCTGTGTGTCAGTACTCACGGCTAGCATGAAGTGAGCCATGTGGTAAGGCTGGGCTTTTGAGGGAGGGAAGTCAATTTGAATACAAATCAGGCATGTTCCTTGTGTAACCAGGTAGCACTGAGAATTGTGTCTACGTCATGCTGAAACATGAGTCAGGAACAGGGTCTATGGTGCTCTAGTCACCTGGCATGTCCTGTGGGTGCAGCTTTTGTTCATGGGTTCCTTAACAGTGAAAACATGATCTGTTTCATGAACATTGCCTTCAGGGCACGGAAGTGGAAAATGGTGTTCAGAGAACTTTCATCCTTTTTATAATGATTGTTTGATTATTACACTCACAGCTGCAAGTGTGTGGAGTAATAAAAAGATAAAATAGTTCTTTTTAATTTTGTCAATGGACACTTACTGCTTTTTTTTCATCTTTCCAGAAACTGGGCCTCAGATTTAAAGTGAACAGTTTACTTTCAGGTGTGTTTAATCCAAAGCCTACACACACAAAGTAACCCTCATATTAATGTGAATTAATTTAGAATAATCATTGTTTCTTTGCACTGTAATTGTATTTGCTAACACAAATAATTAAGTTTCCCTCAGAATGACACTGGTGTGGTGTGGTGTGGTGTGTGTGTGTGTCAGAAATCTCATTTTCAAGAATGTGATATCTAAATAATGTTAAGTGATAATATACTACTGTTAAGTGATCTTGAGTAGAGGCCTCAAAAGACTTTGGGATTTCAATAGAGATCTGTTCTTTTTTTACATTTGGTTGGCCCTGATATGGGAAAATCTCAATAGCAGTGATGGCAAATCTTTTAGAGACTGAGTGCCCAAACTCAAAGGTGTTCCTGCACCGGGTGTTACCCAGCATTGGGGGGATGGGACTTCCAGGGGGGAATGAGATGTCTGCCTTCTGAGGGGGGAGGCTTCCGCCTTCCAAGGACGGGACTTCTGCCTTCCAGGGGTTGGACTTCCACGGAGACCGCTGAAGGCTCGGGAGGGCGGGAAGAAGAGAACAGCATGTTACTGTTCGTTCTCTTCCCCCTTGCCATCCCAGGTCTTTAGCTGTCTTTGGAGAGACAACTAAAGGCACTGGAGGGCAGGGGAAGAAGAGGAACAGGCACACACTGTTGCTCCTCCTCCCCCATCCTCCCATCTCTCTGTGTGCCCTCATAAACGGCTTTGTGTGCCAGAAAGGGCACACAGCTCTATAGAATATCTTTATCCTTTTCTTGCACAAAATCTCAGGTAAGCCCGAGTCAACCTTAAAATACATGATGGCTCAAACATCAGCTATAAACCTATTCATCATCATCATCATCATCATCATCATCATCATCATCCTGCCTTTCTCCCAATAATGGGAGTCAAGGAAGCTAACAACATATTTAAAACAATACAAATAAAAAAATACAAAAGCATCAATTAAAAATATAAATATTTTTAAAAAACAATTAAACAATTTATAAAGTTAAAATATTAAACATTACAAATATTAAAATTCATGAAAAGACAATATACTGTACAAATCTTTTAAGCAGCACTACACAGCATTAAATGATTAATTTTAAATGTCAGTTGTTTTAATATGTATGTGTCTTGTTTGTTCTTTTAAACTGATGTGTGATTTTCAGTGAAGTTGTGTTTTTAACTGATGTTGTGTATTTGTTGGTCTGTTGTTCCCTGCCTTGATTCAGAGGAAAGACAGGTATTTATTATTATTATTATTATTATTATTATTATTATTATTATTATTTCAAGCCCAACCTAGTTAGTTTGTACCTAAAGGCCTAATGGCATAAAAATGTTTTGACCTGCCAACAAAATGGAGTTATTCCATGCTCCTTTCCTTGATAGTTCTTTTAAACATATTTTCTCTCCTATCTTCAATTTTGTGCCATTGAGCCTCATAAAATCTAGTGGCTGAGAAGACAGACTATAAGAACAGATAACACTCATGATAAATTGTCACTTAATTTTTTAAAAATTATTAAATAAAATGTTATTGGAAAATTTAGCAGAGGATATTTCCAGGCTAATGGTGCCTAACATTACCAGTCATATGGTATTGTATAACCACAGGATCTTTCCCTTGCTACCTGATTTTCTATGCTAAGAGAAAAGACAGGAGAAGAAGAAGCAGTAGGAAAACTCATGGAGATTACAAATGGAAGAGGATGTTGCCTGGCCCCATCATAAAATTCTATGCTTGAAACAGAACAATTCCACAATATAAGTTGGGAGCACTCAGAGATGGAGTACAATCGTATAAAGCATATGGGATCATTTTTAAATCTTTGAGTTTCATGTCTGAGAGAGATGTTATACCTACATCCAATTGTCAAGACACCTCTAGAGTAGACTCAATGAATGAATGATAACTTGTCAAGTCAAAATTTATATCAATATCATTGACTGAATGGGTCTACTCAGCACTAACAATTGGATTTAGGCCTTAAGAAACAAATGTAGATTTCCTTTGATGAAAGAGTTTTGTGGGAAATCGACTTCAAAAGAAGCTATGAACAATAGTCAGCTACTGAGACTTAATCCATTTTTCATAGAAACTGGCACATTCCTATACTTGGAAATTGGAAATACCTTCTCATTGTTTCACATTTAAAGATACCTCACAATCAGTAAACACAGAGGTGCTTATTCATTTTCTCTGTGGGTTAAGTATGTTAAACTCTTTGCAAGAGGACATGACTGTCTCATGTGACTCTATGAGGTGATGATTGTGTTTCATAATGAGAAGTTAGCAAAAATACAGCATTAGTCATAAAAAAGGGAACAATACTAGGCTGTTCTGAATCTAGGAGCCCTTAGGCTGTGGAAAGTTAAACCTTGTCCCACTGTGCCTCTTCCAGAAGTACATCATAATGTATACGGACTGAATGACTCATACAGTATGATGTTCTGTGTACTGGAACGGCATAGTACCTCCCTATGAAGTGTGCATTTTGACACTATGCTTTGCTCACGTGATACACTAGCAAAGTTTTCTTTTTGTCACCTGTCCCACTGTCCTTTTACTGTGACACTGCATCACTTTAAGACTGTTCAAACATTATAATTTAAGAAAGGGTCTGGTGGCACCATAAACTAACAGTTTTACTACAGAATAATCTTTCTTGTTATCACTAAGTACTGTTCTTGTGAATGGTCACTAATGATTATGATCTGCATACATTTAAATTTAAATACATTTCAATTGTTTTATTAGAGGCAGTACTTTCTGCATTTCATGACATTTGACCCTACATTTTACTTCTGCACACATATACACCTTATTCAAGGTTGCTTTCAGACTGACTTCTCCTAGCACTATTACTCAAAAGACCTCGTAGAGCTATCCTATGCTTCCATCCCTGATAGTTTTTTTTTCTGGTATGAAAAGGCAGAAGATGTGGTGGATACCCACCCATCCCTGTAAAATTCTGCACTTGAGACAGGGTGACTGTATCCATAAAAACTTACTCTAGAAGCACTTTGTTTGTCTATAAAACTACAGACAGAGAATAACTTTGCATGTATCTGATGAAGCAGACTTTAGGCATGAAATGCTATAATATCTACGTCTTTCAAGAAACAGAGAGAACCAAATTATCATAATGAGAGGATAACTTCACATGCTTCACAATGTAACTGGAATTAGGTTTTAGCTACTTTATAACTATTTTGGAAATGTAACTGGGATTCATGACTTTTAAAAGAAACTTTCCAAGGTCTGGATTTTATGGAAGCCTCCATAGTCACAATTTTAACCTGCCTTAAATAAATCTGTCACAAGATTTTATCACAAATTTTGTCACAAAAATACTTTCCAAATATTTTTTTATCTTCTGCCTTTTTTACCATCTTGTGCTGTGACAAATCATTTCCCTACAAGGATGCGTAAGTAATGAAGTCATTAAAAAAGATCTGATTGAACAGAATTGTTGAAAGATGCCCTTTTCAAGGAGCTTTTGGTTAGAGACATACTCCAAACTTTACTGGGCTTCTGGAACTAATTCTGTAACACTAGTCCATAAAAACGTCTTTACGGAAAGGCCAGGTAACAGGAGGAAGCTTGATTCAACACACAACTTCCATTTATCTGGATATTGCAGGAGTGCAACTTCTACCAGTCCTAACTGGCCCTCTCAATTGTGTAGGATGGTGAGAACTGCAGTCTAACAACTGCTGGAGGACCACAAGTTGTCCACTTCTATTTTAATGTTTTCAAAGCAATTTATCCAAGCACAGCCAGAAAGACTGTATTAAGTTGGAGGCAAAGTCAGAGTCTGAGGATCTACTAGGCCAAAAAAGAGGGTTGTCAGGAGACTGCCAGACAGCAGGTTCTTTATGCTAGCAGCAGAAGGCATAGGCCTAAATCCTATTGAGTAGGACCATTAAATCATTGGATTTTCCTATATGTTGACTCCTATTGAACAGTTAATTCAATTGGTCTGCTCTAGCTGGAACTAACCAAAAGGATTCTGGCCACAGTGTAGCTATTCTGTCCTTTTCTCTTTGATTTTTAAATATTTAACATTTTATTTTTGTGCAGTGGGGAAAAGACTAGGGGAAGCACTGGCAACAACCAGAGATTACTAGTAGAACATGATTTCATCTGAAGTCCCTGTAAAAATGAATGCAGTGAATAAGGAAAGGTGATGGTGCAATAAACAAGTTTTCAGACATACATTAGCCCATCATGGTTTTGCCCAAACATCTAATCTAGACACTATTTACTTGTTGGAACAAAAAGTGAGAGGACAGAGGTGGCTCTTTCACAGCAGATGTTTGTGTTATCAACAACTGTTTTGTGAAGGGTTTGTAATGGTAACTTCCAGAGCTTTCTTGCATTTAATTTCCTCCTGACCTCACTATCAACATGTGTACTTAATATATACTGTACCTACAACTCAGAGTAAGACTTTGTGCATCTGATTAAATTATTTGTAATGATAATATATTTTGTTCACTTCAGGTGCCACAAGATTATATTTTGCTGCTGCAAATTAACATGGTTACCTCTTTCGAAATGCTGGTTTTAGATGTATGGTCTTCTACTGATTGCTACGAACAGATTTCTCAATCCAAGATGTTCAAAGATGGGTTCTTTTCACATAGTATTTGTCACAAAATTATGAATACTCACTTTTGGACAGTTTTACACATAATGCAACTTAGAATAGCTCTTGCTTAAATCACTTTGTGTGGAAATGATTTTTCTTGCTAAAATTTGTATTTTATTATTGTTATTCAGTTTGAGCATTTGTTTTGGAAGAAACATGAGGTGTAAATAAAATAAAATAGTATTAAATAAAATTAAAACTTAACAAAATAAAATAAAAATAATGACAAATGCCTCCCCCCCCCCCAGACAATGCTGAGACCTTTATACAAAAACAAGAAAGTGGCATTAAGGCAGCTTGAGACTCTTGTGTGAAAAAGATCTTAGCAGACCTCAAAAGATTCTTGATTCTGATCTGCTCATTCTGTTTTTGTGCTGTTGTTATTCTCATTTTATGTCACAGCACGACAGATGATTTTCTTTCTTGGGTTGATTTTGTGTGTATGTGTGGAAAAAGAAGGAAGAAGTGAACATTTGCAAAACCCGAGCGGATTCTGAAACTGTAAATAAAAGAAGTGTATGAATCATCCTTGTCGAGAAATGACGAATAAGGCCAAAATATGAAAAGCTTTGTTCTAACCAGCAACATAAAGTATCTGGATTTTGAATGAATCATCAGAATATCACAATCAGTTTACCAGCACAAAGTACAGAAAAGTCCCAAGCAAAGAAAACCCTACTTGTTATGAAACAAAACTGGTGGAAGGTGTGACCACTTCCCAAAACATGGTGTACTGTCTGTTTAATTCATGTACCAGATATAGGAATACATGAGTGTGCAATAACAGAACAGTGTTGTGGGAAAAGATTATTATAAATTTTCTCAACATTTTTAGTACAAAAATATGTTGTAAGATGTCTACTGTACTTGGAAAATTACTTTAAAAAAAAAATACAGCTGTGAGGCAAAATGAAGTTGTTGTTGTTGTGTGCCTTCATGTCATTTCCAACTTAAGCTGACTCTAAGGCAAACCTCTCTAGGAGTTCCTTGACAAGATTTGTTCAGAGCGAGTTTGGCATTGTCAGCCTCTGAGGCTGAGACAGTGTGACTTGATCAACATCTCCCATTGAAGTTAGTCATTATTACAGGTATCTTTTAGGTTTTTAAAAGACTTAAATTCCAGGTTTTTAAAAGAATTAAATTATTTTCTCATTATTCAAAATTAGATAAATAATTTTAGTTATATTTTAAAAACAGGCACCAAAATGCTATAAGTTGCTGGCCTGAAGTACAAAAGTAAGGCAAATATAAGTGTAAGCTCAAAAATCCAGTTAATAATAATAAATAAATAATAAACTTTTTATTTCTATACTGCTTTTCCATGAGATCAAAGCAGTTCACATACGATAGAATTATATGACACATGTCATATTACAGTATAAAAACAGTTATAACAATCTGATAAAAAGTGTTTAAAAACAGCATATTAAAACAGTTAGGACTATAAAATTTAGAAAACATCTTAATCTGAATGGGGAATACTTTCTCTAGAGAGAATCAGGAGGATATGCTTGCCGGAAGAGGTAGGTTTTCACTGCCTTCTTAAAGGCTTCCAGTGTACCACTAAGACAAATCTCTTCCGGGAGTGCGTTCCAAAGAGTTGAAGCTATCGCTGTATAAGCCCTTTGGTGAGTTGCTACCAATCTCACCTTGGGGTGTTCGAGTAACAATTTCCCCGTTGTTCTGAGAGTGCGGGGCGGATTGTGTAGGGAGAGGCGTTCCCTCAAGTAACTTGGTCCCAAGCCATGTAGGGCTTTAAAGGTGATAACCAACACTTTGTATTGGGCCCAGAAGCAGATTGGCAGCCAGTGCAGAGATTTTAACACAGGTGTTATATGGTCCGACCTAGAAGTTCCCGTGACCAATCTGGCTGCAGCATTTTGGACCAACTGAAGCTTCCGAACCTGGTACAAAGGTAGCCCCATGTAGAGCACATTACCGAAATCCAAACAAGAGGTTACCAGTGCATGTACTACTGTTTCAAGGTCCTTTCGATCCAGACAGGGGCGCAGTTGGCGTCTCAGCCAAAGCTGGTACCAAGCACTCCTGGCCACCGCATCCACTTGAGATGATAACTGTAGAGGTGGGTCCAGGAGTACTCCCAAACTGCGAACTTTGTCCTTTAGGGGAAGTGTAATCCCGTCAAGGATAGGGTGGCAAATTTCTCTGTCTGGACTTGGGGAACCTATCACGAGTACCTCTGTTTTCTCTGGATTCAGCTTGAGTTTGTTTTTCCTCATCCAGCCCAGTTACACCACAAAAGGGATTACGTTCAGCTGCATTATGCCACTATGGTAATGATTTACATTGCAAATAAAGAAATAAAGTCAGGAAGCTAGTAGTTTCATCTATGCTCAAACAGACACCTACATTTAAACAGAAATTTTGGAGAGCATTCTGAACATATACTGAAAATTGTTGGTTTCGTGTGTTTTGTCATTTCTATACAGAAAAAGTAATTATGCTTTACTGGACAAATACACCTTTTTAATTTTAAAAGTTCACAAGTTGAGCTAAAAAAGAGTGCTATTACACTGGAAATAGGTTCCTCTAGAGTGTGTTGCTTTGTTACTAGTGGTCTTTAGAATCTCACAGGAGGGAATGTCTGGGGGCTGGGTCATGCTACCCAGCATTTTCTATATGTGTAGCTTTATGTACTTAGGAATACTTCTGAGCTAATGTCTGGGAAATGCTGATGCTGTTGGGCCTCCAAGGAGGGTCTATGCATGCAGCTACCACGATTTCTGTAAATATGACAGGCTTTTGGGATGTTGGTTTGCTTGCTTTTGGCCTAATATGGGCCCTGTCTGCATGTAGGGTTGCCATTTCCCACTTTTGGGCGGGACGTTCCTGGGTTTTGGGGCTCAGGGAAAGTCTCGTCCTGCTTTCTAAGATTTCCCAGGTTTTGACTGCCGCCGCCAGTCTGCCGCTGCCTGCGAGGGAACCATGAGGGAGGGGCCTAGCTGGCCGGCAAGGCCCAAAGAAGGAGGCGTTGCTGCGGCTCCCTTGCGGGTAGTGGCAGACTGGTGGCAACGGCAGCCTAAACCTGAGGCTTCCAAAGAAGGAAGCCTTGCCACAGCGAGGCCTCCTTCTGCCACTCCGCTGCCTGAGACAGAGCGAAGGGGCCTAGCCAGCCAGCTAAACCCCAAAAAAGGAAGCCTTGCTGTGGCCAGGTCACCTTCTGCCGCTCTGCCGCCCGCAATGGAGCGGAGGGGCCTAGCCAGTTGGCTAGGCCACGAAGAAGGAAGCCTTGCTGCGCCGAGGCCTCCTCCTTCGGCTCCGTCACCCGCAATGAAGCTGAGGGGGCTAGCCTCACAGGTTGGTACAACAATATCTCTTTATCTTTCAATTCTACAGA